>NC_134516.1:14899821-15199821 GCF_027942865.1 Odontesthes bonariensis | reverse complement strand
GTCTCGTCGTGAGCAGGCGCTCGATGACTGCAACTAAAGCCGTGCATTCAGTTGTTGCCTCATCATGATGGCACTTTGATGGGGTGGTCAATGAGGGGGGTCTTCTGGCACCACACCTTCTGGTCTGCCTGGGCTGGTTCAGGTAGTCGTTCATGGCAATATTGTGCAAATCTGGCATGTCTTCTCTGGGCTATAGATCAGTTTACCCCCCCCCCCCCCCCCCCCCCCCCCCCCCGCTCTATGGAGACACACCCACCTGGCCTTCAGCTCAGTGTGCTCCACAACGGCACGGGTGCTTTGATGTGTATATGTGTGCATTGCTCCGATTAAGATAGGCATGAAAGTCCCTCTTAATTTGTACTTGTTGGATAGCGGTGTACGGGAATTTGATGTACCATGGGTGATAAACTGATGAGAGCTTTGATGACCAAGGGGAGCGCACGACTCACAGAGGACTGGGACACCCCCGATCTGTCTCCAATCTCCCTCTGAAAGGTTCCAGTGGCCAAAAGTCCAAGGGTGGTGCGGACCTGGACGTGTGGTGGCGTGTTTTTCTCTGGAGTTGTGGCTCTAGCAAGCTGCATATTTGCAGCAGCACATTCCTTGGCAATCTTAATAGCGATGTCAGCCATTTGTCTGTCTACACGGTCCCGAAACACACGTGCGCTAAGGCATCCAAAAGTAGCAGGTCAACCGCTGGTTACACTTCCCATTGGCCTTGTTATATACAGATTCAAATTAACCTTCAATTAGTGCATAATTTAAGTCAAACAGAATAATGTCAGCATCATTATGGGGTATAATGTATATATTTATTTATGTTTTCTTCAAAGTAATTAAACATACAATCCATTAGTCCAGCAAACTTGATTCGAATAACAGCGGACTATTTTACGAAACTCCTACTCGTAAATTCTGTTCGTACCTGAAAGAAAACGTAAAATACGAAAAGATTGGTGAATGCGCAAATTCTCTTAAATCATTCGTACGGACGATTTAAGAACAAATCTGTGCGTACGAACGGTTCTTGCATGAGGCCCAATGTTAACTGAAGTGGAAGTCCTCACAATGATTCACCTAAAAGAAGTGCCGAAGCCGAAAGACAACGGTTTGTTCACTGATGGCTGTTGGACATTGATAATGTGAGGGAAATACAAAGGTGAGCACCCACTAGTGAAAAAAAAAGCAGAGGGGCTCTAATGCTAACAAAAGCCGCTTTTGGACAGAGCCGTTCTAAGAACGCAGTTATATGAATGGTCCTCCTCGAATTTCGTTCTGATAACTGTCCTTCTGTTTCAGTCTGCATTCGCACATGAGTCGGGACTGATGCGACGCACGCAGCCGTCTGCGTCAGCGACGTGTTACTTTAGCCGTTTAGCGCCACATTCAACAACAAAACAAAACAAAACCTGGTAAAAGTAAGCTAATATGGAGAGCGGGGAGGCCACCGTGTTCATGGTCTGCATGGCGGTGATATTAATCATGGACGATCACATCAGGCGTCTAACTTTGAGGCTGGAAGAGCTCACAGAGAGAGTCAGGAGACGAAGGATCGAGCGCAGGCGATACTTTTTCATTTCATGAAGTAAGAAAGGAGAGCAGAGCGCCGCAGACAAAGGAGACAACGTGTAAGTTTAACTTGTTAAACACCCGCCGGTTGTGTCTGTGTCGTATGAGGAAACATTTCAGCCGTGCCAGCATGACATGGGCCGTGGCTACCAAACACCAAACACCTCCGTCAGATGTGTCCCTATAGAACCCTGAAAAGACCCGACCTCGGAGAAGGAGCTGAAATGGTTATATGAACTGAGGGAGATAGCCCCGAGTTCCTGTATGTCCGAATGCGGGAGAAAACGGCCCCGCGGATTAAAAGGTTATAATAACTGTCAAAGGTTCCTACAGTCCAAAAGCGGCTAATGCTGAAAAGGAAAAGAGTTCAAGTGCAATATGAGGTGATTTTCTGGTTGGAAGGTGAGGGGATCTGTGTTTACAGTCACCCATTCAATCACCTGTTAAATGTCAAGCCAACCAAGCAAAATACATCTGTGATATGTTCAGAGAATATAAAGCCAGCAGAGCTCTTAGATCCAAGGACTCAGGTCAGCTGGTCCAGTTCAGAGTCCAGACTAAACATGGAGAAGCAGTATTTAGCTGTTCTGCTGCAAACAAGTGGAACAAACTGCCAGTGGAGATTAAACTTTCACCAAATGGAGACATTTTTAAATCCAGGTTAAAAACATTTCTTTTCTCATGTGTCTATGCATGAAATCTGCACGGTATCTTTGAACTTATCTGGACTGTTGCTTGTTTTTAAATTCATTTAAATGATTTTATTTGTTTCTCTTTATATTCTTTTATGTATTTTTAATGCTTCTTCCACTCCCTGCTGCAATGCTTTTATTTTATGTAAAGCACTTTGAATTGTTTGTACATGAAATGTGCTATACAAATAAATTTGATTTGATTTAATTTTGATTCTAAATCATTTCAAACCTCAAACATTTTAAAGCCCTTCAACCTAATCATATGTCGTGGATTTTTCTCAACGTAGCTTTTCACGTTGTCACTACGTTTTTCTCAACCAAAGGGCCGTGCGTGTTGCAGCATCCCTTTCACTGTTAAAAAGCCAGGCATCCTTTTTTGCAGGGCAAGGTTGAGACCAAGAAAGAGCAAAAAAGTGGGGTCAATATTATGCAAAACACATGGTAAGCTAATGTTATTCCTTGGTTCATTTTGTAACTATACTACATGCATAGGGGATTCTCAGTATGAGCAAACAACTGAAACCCACACACATTTTGACCAGAATTAGCAGGAGAGGTTTTGTTTATCTAATTCTATTCTATTCTATTCTATTCCTTGGCTACCTGAAAAGCTCCCAGTTTGTGAACAAGAGACACACACATCTCTTTACATTTAGTACGAGGCTTAAAACTTTGCTTTTTGATAAAACTTATAGTTAGGGCATGGCCATCTCTATGCTTCTAAAGCACTAGACTGCTGGGGGGACTTCCCACGACCCACCTTTCCTCATTCCACTCTGTACTTTTTACTCTTTGTGTAAATAAACGCTTTTTTGGTTGTCATTACCTCTGTTTTTATCTTTTTCTCTCTGGCCTGTGCCATGAGTCACTTGATTGTAGTGTGTTCTGAGTTCTAGGCGGGGCGGAGCAGGCATACAGGAAATCCAAGCAGAGTATGGCATGCTCCTGTTCTGTCTGCACACCTGTTATCCATCTGCCTCCATTACTGGCTTGGTTTTTAAGGAGCAGCAGGAGTTCCAGTCTCTGCTAGCCTGGCTGACGCGTCCACAATCTCGATGAGATGGTGGTCTGGGAACTAGGTGTGCATTTTCTCGTATATGAGGCGTGGTTTACGAATGCCTAGAGCCGTTTATTGGGCGCTACGAATGTCTATCAAATGACGTCTGGTTCTTCCCATGCTGCTTTGCGCGCGATTCATAGCCAATTGTATCACTTATACCAGATGACGACAGAAATTCGACGAGGAAGAAGAAAAAAATGTAAAATAAAAGTAAACTTGCGCTCTAAGCTACTTAAATTGACAACAAAGTAGGCCTATATGCTATATTCTACATGAATTTTTATGTTGTAGAGTTGTGAATTTATTTTAATAATGGAGAAATTGAGCAGCCTTGCTTTGTTGTCTACAGTAGTAGATCAACCCTCATTTTACTTTGAAGCTCCAAGCTCCCAGAAGTGACGTCAACGAAGCTTTAGCTGCAGAAAAGCTATCAGGCTTGTGTTGATGATAATAATAAACTCCTGGACTATGTACAAACTTCCAAATGCATCGTTTTGTGAGTACAGACCATATTTGTACAACTGTAGAAGTTTGGTGTCATGGCATGTGATTTTAGTGTGGTAATTTTGGAGATACTGCCAGGGTCCGTTAGCGCTTGTACTAAGCTATTCGGGATAACTCGGTAACTCAGCTGATGTTCAGCCAATATCGGAAAAACTTCGGGTGGGCTACTTGGCTGGATGTCACGGTTCAAATGACCCTAGGGTGAATCTACTCCGAAACACTTTCTAAGGCTGCATTGAACGGTAACGTTGTGTCCGCTGTCATGTTGAATTAACACTCTACAAGCTTCGGTGTAGCGCATAGACGTCGTCATCGTCTTGCTGCTGCTGCCCCCCCGTTCTGTGATTGGTTCCCAAACTCTAGCAAAAATAAGGGCGGTGGTTTCCAGGCTGACTTTGCAGTGAGAATGAAATCGAGCGCAAAGCAGCATGGGAATTCCCAGGCTAAGTCTCTGCCAGATTATCTCACAGTTACCTGTCCTAATCAAGGCCCACTTTTGAGTTATTGGCACACTGAGTGTAGCTCTCAATAACTAACCTGTTGTTGTATTTTTCTTCTTGAGGTTGTTGCTCTTGTCTTTGTGGACTTTGTCTCCCCAGTTACATGATAGATAGAAACTGCACTGGCCCGACATAATGCGGTCTAAAAAAAAAAAAAACCTCCAGATTAAAACGACAATACACTTGAGGTCTGAAAAATAATTAACTGCAGACACTTTGTTTTTAATCCACTGCAGGCTTCTGTTTCCCATTTTAACTTTAACTTCCTCGTTTCTTTAATGAGAAACCAAGGTCTGTGTTCGCCAAATATAGCAGTGTTACACTGAGATAATCACATGACTGTTTGAAGAAATAACAAAGGCCTTCAATGAAACACATTTCAATCCGAACAAAAGAAGCAATCAGGAGTTTGTAGTTGTCAAAATAAATAAATATGTCACCAAACTGCCAACCTTCCCACCTTCCCACGCTGAAACCTGAGCTGTGTACATGAAGCGAACCTCCAGCTTTATCAGCTCAAGCATGACACCAGGAAGTTGGTGCACAGGGCCGAAGGTGAAGCACACAACAGTGCACATTCAAGCAAAGATATGCTGGAGTTTCCCCATGGGTGTGGAAGACAGGAAGTGAAGCTACAGGGAGGAGGGAGGAGGGAGGGATGGAGGTGAAAGTAGAGATGAGACACTTAAGCCTGGGAGTGCGCACTGATGAGGACACTGTAACTCAAAGTGAGTAATAAAAGAAAATCTCTATCTGCATTCGCCTTTGTGAGTCGGCTTCTTTGTGGCACTGGAGCGAGGTTTTAGGCTGTATTTTTTTTTTTTTCCAAAACACAATCCCTGAAACAAATGCGGGTTCATGCCTTCTGACATCTGGATGCGTGTGATTTGTAAACAGCCCATCTGTACATCTGTAATGAGAGCTATTTCAGACAGTGTTGCAGCTGTCACGTCCTGAGCAGCTTTCAGAAACTCAATTGCCGAAGAGGAAACAAGATATTGTTTGCTTCTTTCCCACTGAGTTGGCTTGATTGCTTCTTTCTTGCCTGGTCTGCTCACCTCTGAGTTCCTGTCGGGCTCCGTCCTTCCTTCCTGCAGATGTAATTGCTGCTGACAGTGAAATGACAGCCGAGGGGAAAAGGGAGTGATGATTCGCTTGTTGCCTATTTTTTCCTTCCTTTTTTCTTTTTCTTTTTTTTTTTTTTTTTAAAGTCACGCAACGTTTTTGGGGGCAGCTGTGAATCAGGAGGCCCCTGATGTGTAGAGTAAAAAAAAAAAAAAAAGAAGCATTGTGTGACCTTTTTTTCTAACTGGAAGCCTTTAGTAGAATTAACATGACAAACAATGTGCGTGAGAAGAACGTGTGTGTGGCTGTAATGGTTGTCTATCATAAATGGTTGAATCTGCTAAATTGTTCATAGATATTTGCTGTCGTTAAGATTTCTTGCATTCAAATGAGCTCAAAATGACCAAAGCAATATGTTGCACTTTTGCCATTTAGTGGGCATGTGCTTTTTTTTGTTTGTTTTAATCTGTACAATAACTTCTTATTCTAAACAGGGCTTCAAGATGGCCAACAACAATAGCAACTGCTTCGATGTGGACTGCCTGAAACTTTACTACCTACCCATCTCCTACAGCCTCATCTTCATTGTGGGCTTGGTGGGAAACATCACTTCCATCAGCATCTACCTGACAAAGCTGCGCCCCTTGAAGAGCAGCAGCATCATCATGGTCAACTTGGCCCTGACCGACCTGCTCTACGTCCTCACCATGCCCTTCCTGGTCCACTACTACCGCAACGGCTCGTGGCTGCTCGGCGACTTCATGTGCCGCTTCGTGCGCTTTGGGTTCCACTTTCACCTCTACGGGAGCATCCTCTTCCTGACCTGCCACGCCGTGTTTCGCTACGTGGTGGTGAGCCAGCCGCTGAGGTCGCCGCAGGTGCAGCAGAGGGTGTGGGGCATCGCCGCGTGCTCGGCGGTCTGGGCCATCACCGCTGCAGAACTCACACCGATGTTTAGCGTTTTATCGCTGCACAGCGAGAACAACGAGACGCACTGCTTGGACTTTGCCAGCACCATGCCGGTCACCGATGTGCGGGTGTACAGCTGGGGGCTCGCCGCGTTCGGGTTCCTGCTCCCCTTAGTGGTGGTGTTCATATGCTACATTGGCATAATGAAACAGCTGGCCAGAGGTCCCAACACAACCAGTTCTTACCGGAAGCGAGCGCGTCGCGCGGTGGTGCTCATCCTGGTGGTGTTCGTCATCTGCTTCCTCCCATATCACATCTTGCGCGCGTTACGGATCGAAACTCAAATTGCAGATGCGACGCCGCGCGCGATGCGGATCGTGCACGCAGCGTACATTATATCGAGGCCTCTGGCCGGAATCAACACGTTCTTTAATCTGGCGCTGTACACTCTGTCGGGTAATAAGTTCAGGAGGGCCTTCCTGAGCATTTTTTATCGGGAATGCTGGCTGAACAAGGCCAGGGCACTGCTCCACCTGCCTGTCATTAACAGGGCAGGGAGCGACATGCCTGCTGCATGACTGGCACCTTCTTTCTTTGATCTTTTTTTTTGACAATCACTGCAGGCATGCTGCAAACTGACTCACTCACATTTGGAAAGCTGAGAAATCTTTAGTGTCCCAACCAGCAACAATACACCTTCTGTTTTGGTATGGAAGCCCGTTTCCGCCACTTAATAAAATTTTTTTTAGAAATACTATCTCATAATTATGAGATACTAAGTTGAAATTCTGAGATACTAAGTCGAAATTATGAGATACTAAATCGAAATTATGAGATACTAAATTGAAATTATGAGATACTAAGTCGAAATTATGAGATAGTATTTCTAAATTTATTTTTATTAAGTGGCGGAAACGGGCTTCCATAGTTTGAGGAGGCCTCGACTGGAGCAGAAAAAATTGTGCAAACCCTTTAGGTGTGAAAAAAATAAACAAATGCCTGCAGTTACAGGCAGCAAAACCTGTATTTAAGTCTTTAGTATAATTTACTTGTCAAACAATGGACTCTTGTTAGCAGCCGCAAAATCAGGTTCACTTTGTTGACATTGAGTTTGGAAATGACTTGAGTTTTTCTAGCTGTGTCCGGATTTTCCAGCAACATTACACCTGCCAGGAACTGCAGCTTGATGCCAGCGCACTTTGATGAAACTTCTCAACGTTCCTTTCACCTTTTGGATAAACTGCATGAACAGATCCTTTCACATTTATCTGCTTTTACATTTTTGTAAAGGAATACTAAACCTAATGTGAAGGAATTGAGCTAAAATGAAATAATTAGACCCATGGTAACCCTGAAATAAGATGCTAAAATGCAATCTTGCGGAGCAGCTTGCATGGCTGTAGGCTCTCCATTTGCCTTTCTGAGCATTATACCTGTTCATTTACCAACATTTACAGATGTTTTAGGCTTAATACAGTGATAATTAGCTCGCAACACTATTTTCATTGCATTATTAACACATTGAAATGAAAAGTGAGAGGCAGCTACCTCATTCTAATCTTATAGTATTATTTCCATGTGGTAAAAAGACACAAAAACAGAATGTCACCTGTGACTCTTTCTTTGTTACTCAGTTATATCCATAATGCAGTGATTAATTAAAGCTTTTTTCATTTATACAAAAAATATCGTGTCGTTTTTACTAGTTTGGCAGAAGAACCTTTTTTGCTAGGCTAGCAATGGCCATGGAATGTTTATAAACTATTATATTATCAACTAATCTATACATAAACAAAAAATTTTCCCCCTATTTTTAAATTTCATTGAATCAATTTATCTTTTTTTTGTTAAAGTGATAGTTCGGAGTAGATTCACCCTAGGGTCATTTGAACCGTGACATCCAGCCAAGTAGCCCACCCGAAGTTTTTCCGATATTGGCTGAACATCAGCTGAGTTACTGAGTTATCCCGAATAGCTTAGTACAAGCGCTAACGGACCCTGGCAGTATCTCCAAAATTACCACACTAAAATCACATGCCATGACACCAAACTTCTACAGTAGTACAAATATGGTCTGTACTCACAAAATGATGCATTTGGAAGTTTGTACATAGTCCAGGAGTTTATTATCAACACAAGCCTGATAGCTTCTCTGCAGCTAAAGCTGCGTCAACGTCACTTCCTTGATCTGGGAGCTTTAAAGTAAGATCAGGGTTGATCTATTACTGTAGACAATCATTTCTGTTCAAACAGAGTGCTCTGCTGTCTACTGCAGGCGGGGCACTTATATGCGAAGGATTTTCAAATTAAAATAATACCCACTTAAGATGTCAAAAACAACTGTACTGGCTGTTTGTACTAACTGAAGCAAATCATTTACAGTGCACAAAGTTTTGACCCAAAAAGAATTTCAATCTCACATGATTGAAATTTTAAAAATGATTGGTCAAAGAAAAAGTTTTGCTTTTGGTTTACTCTGTTTATGTGTGTAATTTATTTATTTTTTTCCCAGACCAGAGGCAGCTCTTTCAGTTACTGATCCATGAAAGACTCGGGTTCGTGGGAGCTTAGCAGAGTTCACATCTGTCTGGACGTGTTCACCTTCCTTCTGAGCGAGCGAGGCAGGCTGCTCATTCCTTGTTTTGAAAGGCCGAAGGCTGTCCTTTGTATTTCCGCCCAACAACGAAAAAGTGCCTTAAAAGAGGGCATTAATTCTTTCATAAGCCAGTTCACAAAACTGTTGTATGGGAGCAGACTTACATCCATTTATCCACACCTAATGGAAACGACTGAGAACATTTTTTCTATTTTATTTGTCCGCCAATTATCACTTGGAAAAAATATATAATTCTAGTATTTTCTTGTACATGCTGTGCAAGTAGAATAAAGTGCAGATGGGCATGGAAGGGCTATTTTAGTCGATGAATATTTCCTTTTCTGCCTAACTCATCTCCTCCTCATCTGTATTTACCCTCTCGAGGAGATCATGAAGAAGTGAGGAAGTGGGTATCGCAGGCACCGGAGCAAGGATATTAATAATAAGCAATCATCCCAGCACCTAACTTCTCAGAGGTCTGTTGTCTGTGGAAATTTGTCAAACAAGATTGTTTTTCTACTGCAGACCAAACGGAACGTCAATCGAGCCGCCTGTTTCTCAGATTAAAGAGAAAACACATTCCGCCTCTTCTATTTTCTGCTGCAGCAGAGTCACGGTCAATTTAACTTTAAATGATCAATTTTGGAAGAAAAGAGCCCAGTGATCAATGCCCTAATGGTGTACATACCAATGTTCTGTCACTGTGATGTAAGAGTGCTCAAACTGGCTCTGACAGCCTGTCTTTCAAGCCCACTGCTCACCTCTTATTTGAAAAAAGCCACACCGGAGTTTCCGTCTGTGTGTGGATGGAGAAGAAGTTGGCACACCGTGTGAAGATTACAGAGTTTTATGGTGAGAAGAGAAACACGTGCATGTACACATGTGTACCATGAGTCCATCAGGTACAAATTAACATCAGTGGGATGCTGCATGTTTTTATTGAACACATTTCCTGTGAGAAATTGCCTCGATCGGTTTGTGATATTGCCGCCGAATCTGTTAGAAACAGGAAAGCACACTGCAGATTGCCAAGGATGTGCTTTGATACTCTTATGAAGCCAAACACCACAGAGTCACTAAAAGATTTCACTGATCAACACAGGCGCTAGATCACAAACATGACACTGAGGATTCTTCACCAGAAGTCAGTCACCATTTTGAAAATGGGCTTTTTTCACGAAGCACTTTTTTTTTCTTCAGATCTCGGAACTTAGAAGAAAGATTTTAAGGAACCTTTTTCAGTGCTTTGAGAACATTCAAAACACCTGCTAACAAATAAATAAGTACATTTCACAATTGCAAAAAAAAAGCCATCATAAAAAAAAAAGCAAACAACATAAATACAAAATGTTCATGTTGTCATGACAAATACATCCATTGTAAATATTAAAGACACCGTTCGGCAGTCCAACAAAGAGCTATGAGGCTATAAGGGCAGGTGGTTTTCACCGAGTCACTTCGGAGGTGGAAATGGAGAAAGTAAAGCACAATGAATCCACCAGCAATCAGTCAGTACTGTGTTGTTGCTTTGCTCTCCTCACCACCGCACTACCTGGCTACTGTAGTCCTCTGTGGTGACTACCTCTTGTAGCGCCTTCACCTCCTCGCCGTCTGCTTCCCCTCCTCCCAGTCTCCACAGCTCAGCCAGATAGCTCCTGTGCAGCCGCTGCCTCTCCTGCCGCCTCCTTAGCCGCTCCTCCTGATGCTGCCTCTGCCGGTTGTACTGATAGCGCCGCAGGAACAGCTCCTTGGCGTACTCGTACAGCTCCATGTCGAGGGCGTTCAGCCCCTCGATGCGCCACCGCACTTTCTCGCTGATTCCCACGCTGGCGGCGCGCGTGCTGTTGATCTGGGTGAAGGCCCGGATGAAGCGCAGGCCGAACGTCCTCTCGAACAGGTACTGCGTCTTGCGCTGGAACTCCGTCAGGCCAAAGAAAGCCATGTTGCGCAAGTTGGCCTTGGCGCTGGCAAGCAGCACGCGGCCTCGCTCCAGCTCGCTCATGGAGGACATGTTGTAGCAGCCCACCAGGTTGAGGTCGGCCAGCATGCGGACCTGCCGGTTGTTAGCGAGGTTAGATGGGCAGTTCATGAAGTCTGCCAGCGGCACACCCGTCCAATCTTCCCCGTTGTAGCAGGCAGGAAGCTCGTCCTGAGTGGGAGGGCGGCCGTCACACATGTGGAGGGCGGTTTTCCAAGTGGCACCGCGCTGCACGTGCTTCCACTCACTGAGGTAGCGTGACACAGGATCGCGTAGCATAGTGATATAGTAGAAATTCCTGCAGAGACAGAAAGATTCAACAAGATGAGGTGTTAGTAGGTACAGCAAAAATAGAAAGAAAGGAGGGGTGGCTCAAGACTTTTGCCCAGTATTGTGTTACCCACATTTTCAGAAATAGAGAAGCCATCAATCCAACGACACTCTGATATATGAAGACGGAGCAGCTCTAGAGACTCAACTCTTTTCTAAGCTAAATATTAAGCCCCTTTAAGAAGATTAGCTCAGCGTAAAGATGCTGATAATGATTCAAGACTGACTGATGCGCTACCATGAACTCATGAACCCATAATATCAAATTCATGCAACAATGAAAAGCAAAATCGAACAGATATCTAAGAGTGTAACTTTCTGGCCGGGCGTCGAGTGAAACCTTCAAGAAGACACTGCACAGAATCAAGAACCCTATCAACAGCGGCTTTATGTGAGGATACAGCCATTATCTAAACGTTCAACGAAATCTGTGTCTCACTACCCGATGAGCACGTCCAGTTAAAAACTGCACAACAAGTGAAATGACCCTCTACCCATCCCATATACCAATTTGGGAAACCCCTAAAACTTTCTGTGACTAGACAACAGAACAGCTGTTGATGAAAGTGGCTCTCAACAATTTAAAGCTCACCTTCACAGGTGTTTCCTTATCTTTTTAACCTCTGCAAAAACGGAAGTTTCATTTTAAATGGCCCCAGTTTCTCTTAAGAAACCTGCTCCCCCGACTGGATTCTACACAGGTTGATGAAACCTGTGTGGCCTAAAACACTGCGAGTCACATTGTCAGCAGAGTGATGGGAAGATGAAACTATATATCACTTCTTTTTTTTTTATTATTATCATATCCTGCTGCAGTTTAAAAAGGAATATGAGTGGGAAGAAATACCGCTCGAAGTACACAGAGCGCGCGGAAATGATTAGGGTTTAAATGAAAAACATCATTGAGTGCGTCTGAGGATGTTAGAGAATAATGACACAGAAACAAATGCAAACCAAGCATGCATGCAATTTAATATCCTGCAAATGTGGAATTATTCTTGCTTCTGTCACACCAATTTGCTCCTTCCTACCTCTCGTAATGACTTTTTCTTTTCTTTTTAAATCTCCAGCACCTTTCCGGTCTCTGGATCGCTCTGATCTGCCACTAACTGTGCTTCATAAAAAAAATGCCTTAACCCAGCTGCACGGAAACCTTTCAACTGACAAACACAGCTTTCTCTCTTATCTGTGGAGTTCTGTGATGACCGGCGTAACACCGAGGTAGCTGAATGAGAAAGGGGCAGGAGTAATTCGGCAATTTTCAATTTTTTTTCTTTTCTTCTTTCCTCAAAAAGAAAAAAACGGCATGAATAAAGAGGAAATTGAAAATGGCCGCCTCGTGTGCCCAGATCAACGTGACCTTACGATCGCGCAGTGAACGCAAATAAAAGCCTCTAGATAAAATAAAAAAAGGAGAAAAGGCAACAGCTGTCAACAGCTACAAAAACAACCCAGACTCAAGGACATTTTATGGCAATATCCTTCTCGAAGACTCGCTTTAGCATCCGGTAACAGTAATGGTCAGTTTTTCTATATGCACTCCAATCCTTTTTCCTCACATGAAGGTTTCACAGCTTGTTTTAACACCTGCTACCCTGACGGTGTGCACGATTTTCCAGTTGACTTTCTCTCCATGCGGGGAACTGTTGTTGGTCTGAATTTGGCAAAGAGGATATCGGGCCGCTACAATAGGCTGGATGGGCTCCTAAAATAAGATCCCTTATGGTTTATGGGTTTCGTTTTGTACAATACACACACGCCCTTCGAGGGCTTGTGTGCAACATCGAGTTTGGACTGCTGGTGTCGAGTAAAACAGAGCCAGGACAATTATTGGCACATTTCTCCTGATGAAGTGTTTATTTTTGGACATTTTTTCAGTAAAGTTAGAAATCTCCATCTCTTGCTCTGTCGTCCTGGAGATGTGCGGTCAATTTGGAAATCTATTTTAGCAATTCGAAACAGTTTTGAGTCATGGAAACCAAGTAAAACAAGATCAAACCATTAGTGTGTAGGATCTGTTTTGCGTTACAAATCTATTACATTCATTCAACTTCAGCACTGCCCTTATATACATATCCTGAAACATCCCATAGTTAAACTGCTACAGGCTTAGTCTGCTGGGACGCAATAAATAATTATGATTACAATGAATTGAATTCCCATTGGCTTGAATTGGAATATAATATCTAAGTGCCTTGAGATGACATTTGTTGTATTTGGCACTACATAAATAAATCTGAATTGAATTGAATTGAATTGAATATACATGCACAGTTCATGGGGACTTGAGGTATTGTATGTAACACTGTGGACTCTGAAAGTCATTCAAGACAATCCACCACTTCTAACTTCCTCTGTGGAAGACCATCGTACATTTATGCATGACTAAATTGTCTTTAAGTTACTTGAATTATTGGAGCAGAGTGACAGTCTGGAAACACTTAAAGTAACTGAAAGCTGACGCAGGAACTTAATGGTTTGATTTTCAGTCACAATGTTTTGAAAAATAAACTGAAGAACATGTGATGGAGAGCAGTTTCATTGGGAATTTAGCTGTATTAATAAATACCCATACTTTACTGCTTTTACAAAAATATGCAAAAAGATGGAGCATGTGCAGAGCACCTAGGCGTAGTTGAGTCTAGTTGAGCAGACACGTGCAGGAGTGATTCAATCCCCAATTGCATTATATGGTTGGTAGTCTGGTTTTGAGAACTTAAATTTTGTCAAATTTTGGTCAGACTTACATGAGTTACTTTTTTCTTTCCCCTCAGGCTGTCTCTGAGATGAACAGCTAAAACCGGACTCAAATATCAGTAACATCACCTGCAAAAATATCTGTTTTTTGGTTTATGTCTATGCTTGTTTGTTTTTATCTGTCTGTACCAAGAGAGCAAAGTGAAACCGGAGTCAAATTCCTTGTGTGTGTTCACATACCTGGCAATAAAAGCGATTCTGATTCTGATTATGAAACAACTCTTTTTGGCTAAACTGAGAGGCAGAAGCTGCTAAATGGTTGAGTGGGCGGCCATTTAAAGAGGCTAAAGCTCCTTAAACCAGCTGGCCCGGGTTTGAGTCCCGACTCGGGCCATTTGCTGCATGTCACTCCCCTCGCTATCTGCCCCCCCTCCCATCAAGCAACTTTTCAAATTAAAGGCCAAACTTTGGTGGGAAACTTTCTATACCCAATCCTGACACCCTCACCTGTTGCCATACTTTATTGATTGCTGAATTTTCCAAAACTATGTTACATTGAAAATATTTTCTTTTCCTAATTTTTTTCTGTGTTATTTGATAAAATTATATCTCATCAGGTTCAACCAAATCAAGAAAAATGTTTAAGTTTTTGTTAGATTTTAGAACACCGTTGTTCTAAATCTGCTGAGTATGATGTAAAAAGAGCATCCCTGCAGTCAACGATTTCACTTCGCTGCTAAACTGAGAAATTTGATTTAGTGAGCAATTGTGTTACTGAGTAAAGAGTGCACAGCCAAACAGCCTTAAAAGGTCCACAATTCAGCAATAATAACCAGACGGTAGATATCAATCAGATGTGATATATACTTAAGTGAGTGCAATGATGGTATCACAGCAGAACACACACCCGCAGACAGACACACCACCCAGAGATAATGGCCATCCACAGTGGAAACTAAGTGAATTACCCTGCCATCTTTGCTAGGTTGAAGGGACAGCGCTAGATGGATGGACACACATGCGCAGCTCACAAAAGAGCCCTTTGTTGTACTGCCATGAAAACAGCTTAGCCTGTCCTCCTCCTGTGCCTATCATCTATCTATACAGCTAACCACAAGACAGCCAAATCAATAAAAGTCCACGCAAAGCTGGCTTTTTGCTTCTGTGCTTTCATCGTGACCTATTGACAAAAGAGCGGCAAATGTCAAAGCTCTCCTCTTACTCGTGGCAGGGACAGAGACGGGGTCACATTAAGAAGGTCAATGGAAATTCCTCGTTGGATGCAAGGCTGATGTTTTCTCATGGAGGAAACGCAAAGTGTCACTTTGATCAAGCATGTCACAGCATATATATATTAAAAAAAGACAAATTGGAATTTTACAAGTCTTCATTTTAATCCAAATAGATAAAACAGCTATCCGAGAAGGGATCCATTCAGTCAGGAGAATATCAGAACGCCAACGTGCCTCACTCAATTTAGTATTTAGGACTGACGGGAGGAACTAGAGAACCTGGAGTACAAGTGCTGAAAAATGTTTAAGTTCGAGTTATTTTTTTATGATGAAAATGTTCACAAGTCCACTTGGAAAAAAAAGAAAACAAAATATTTATTTGAAGTGTTAGAAATCACTACCGCAAACAGACATAAAGCAACATTTGTTTTCCCCAAAGTGTCCAGGCAGGATTCTTAGATGATGAATGTGTTCCCTAGCTAGTTGCTATCTGTTTCTGCTATCTGTTACTTCTTCATTAGAAATTAGTGGCATATTTGTGTTCATATTATATGCCATTAGACATTACTCTCAATGATGCCAAAAAAATGTGTTATTAGAAGAAAAATTTAATAAAAAAATCTGTAACAACAATAATTGCAGCAAGCTAGACTCTCGCTAGCTTTAGACAGCTAGCTTTAGACAGCTAGCTTTAGACAATTAGCTTCTGAGATCGTGCTAGCTAAGCCACATTTTCCTGTTCCTTCTTGGAAAAATCTGTTTTAATGCTTCAGCATCAGAGTAACTGAGTTTGGTGCAATGCCCAATATTACATGACATCAAAAAAGTAACACCAAAAAAAAGTGACAAAAGCTAACTTGTCTACTTTATCAGAGCAGAGGTAATTATAACCTTTGCCACCTCTGACTGGTGAAAATGTATATGATTTTATTTGATCCATTAAATCATATTGAAATATAATCTATTCAGGGTGAATTTATTAAACTCATGAACTCATCATCCAATCTCAGTAGTTTAAATGAGTAACACAGTTACATCAATACCTACTTATACTGTATGTTGGGCTGTTCCATAGTACCCAGTCTGGAACAAGTGATAGCCAGCAGCTAAAGAGCATTTATTTATTACAACACTTTATGTCCGCAATAACATAACTCAAACCATTTTTTTTCTTTTGTTTGTCCAATTTATTCCACGCAAGCACCTTTGTCCCTGTGTCCAGTGACTTTCGTGTCTATTTAGCTTGAACAGCACAAAGTGGAAAAATTTCCATTGTTGAGATATCTGATTGACCGAGTCAAAATCAGATGTTTAAAGTAAGATTTGAGTGAATGCACGTGTACGAAAGCTGCTGTTAAATAAGACAAACAAAATCACTGTCAACACAGAGCTGTTAATGTGAGATCGCATACGATCGTTCCAAAAGCTAAAGTTAAACCAACTTGTCGCATTTAGCTTCCGATCAATCCAATGCCTCGTCAATGCCTCCCTCGCCGCCTGTCACCTTTCTCCTCACAGCAAAGCTGCAAACAATATTGATTGCCCTCTCCCCATCCCTCCCTGTTTGTCTCACTCTCTAACTCACCATCAAAAAGCTACAGAGGAAACTCACAGCAGTAGATCGATATCTGCCTTGTTAATTCACTCACTACCATCAAGGACACCATCAGACTGATGATAAAAGCCTTGATGGAAACTATTTATACCGCTGAAGAGGCAGCCGACACAAAAACTATGCGGATCGACAACAATCTTGTCCATTTCATCCTGTAAGAACTGAAAATACATCACGTTCTTTCTGGTTGGGGCCTTCCTGAAAAACAACTTAAATGCCCAAACTCAACTTCATCCTGTTCCAATGAGCGCCGTAAATGAAGTATCCGCTTTCCAAGCCTTTTCTATCAGTGAACTGCTGTGCACTGGCAAGTCAAAACTAGGATTTACAAAGCCAAGGTTTCATAAACTGCTAACCTAAGGTAACCAATTTCACCAAAGGCTGAGTTTGAATGTTGTTTATGAACAGCAAAAACTATACCTATCACTTAGACATTCTCTAAAAATGGTGTTTGGTATCCTCAACAAATTAGAAAAATAGTGAATTCAAGGAGATCCCACTGGGATCGAACAATGCTGATCATAAAGAATGATCCACTCAAGTACCAAAGTTACTTCTCAACCACTAGCTAATACTTTATACTCCCTGCAAAGCAGATGGCACTAGCCTGGATAAAGACAGTCTACTCTCAGCCTAAATAAGAACGGTCTTTACATGGAATATTTTAAAAAACGTGCTCTTTTCAACATGCCATCCTCACGGTACCGATCAAGAAAAGTGCAGCTAAACAGACCGTTTTCTTTTCAGTTTTGTTCAATTCCACTCATCTCATCAATATAGCGGCAAATCTCAACAGAAGTCATCTCAGGGACTTGAAACAGGAAGTAAACAAGTTCAATGTAGGTGCAATTAGATACAGTCTGATTAAATCCAATTATGTCTCAACTAGGGATGGCCCGATCCGATCACGTGGTTTAAGACTCGATTGGACGTTTCATCCCAATCGGATCGGATCGGATATATAGCCTATCTATACAGATATATTTATTCTCATTATTTATTTTTTTATCAGAACTATAATATGTCAAAACAAATGGGAAAAAATAACAGCTTAGTATTTACTGTTATGTGGTGGTACAGAGTCAGACCGTATTAACCATAGACATAATATACGTAGACACCTCATAGACTGACGCTGCCTATTGGAGCTGACGTATCAGCGCGGCCGCCATCTCGGATGGCTCTCCAATGCCCCCACATTGCATTTATTTTGACTGAGGGAGGTGTATATCCCCAACTACAATAATTTTAACTCCCACAATTTTTATGTCTATGGTCTCAACTCCACACAGAATCTACGCATGCGGCATGACGTCACTTTGCTGCGTGCCGTAAAGCGAGGCAGAACACGGCAGCAGCTTGAAGCTCGGGGCGCGAATGTCTGCGGTGTGGAGCTATTTTAAAGTGGATGACAAAAACATTGCGATGGCAAACTGTGAGATATGCAAACTTGGGATTTCAAGAGGTGATGAGAACAGGAACAGGCTCAAACCTGACAAGGTAGAGATGTTGGTTTTTATCAAGAAAAACGTACATTTACTTCTGTGAAGCCAGAGGAGGAGAGTAAGAATTAGGAGTGCAGTTCTGAAAAGCACTTTACTGCCTTACTTTATAACACTGTGGCACTTTTATTTGCTTATTTGTTTACATGCCTTCCAGGTATTTCAAGTTGAGCTGCTGCTCGTTTTTATATTAGACATTGTTGCAATAAACTCCAATGTGAAAAATTTGTTTATTACTTGATTACTTTTTTTTGTTCAAGCTAATTCACAGAAGTGCTCTGTTTATAAGTGTTAAATGATAAAATAAGGTGAATAGAATAAAAAAAATCCAGGACTTCCTGGATCTGTTTCTCCGCCGTTCTTCATTTTTTTAATGTACTGTAGAAGTATCGGATCGGGACTCGGTATCGGCAGATACTCAAAATCAAATGACTCGGACTCGGGGGAAAAATAAACCTGATTGGGACATCCCTAGTCTCGAGTAAATCTAATTAGTTACAATATGGTTTTATTCTAATGCAATATAATATAATTTATTTACAATTAACTGGATTACAATTAGATTTAACTGGACTTGCTTAATGTCTGATCAGAACGCTGAGAGCTGACACATTGTAAACTGACACCACATAAATAAACCAAAATGAACTGAATCTGTCAGTGGTCACTCTCACCCCACCTGAACATACTTTGTGGACCGGTTCCTGCCTGTGACCCTGTTCACAGAGTATCATTATAATAACCCCTAGCTTCAAACTGTTTAAAGTTTTCTATTTTCAAATGTTTTTTGTCCACTAATGTTTTGGGTTTGTGAAGCCCGTGGTGCCTAATAAAGGTAATTACAATATAAAGTCTCTGGGTGGTGAGAGGACCCAAGGAAAGAAGGAAGTTTGTTTTGTTTTTTTCTGTCAAAATCAACTGGTCTCGCTTGGTCATAACAGCTTCAATGCTAACGTAACAGATATTCTGACAAAACTCAGTCTTACATCAAAATAAAAATAAGCTGGAAACTAAATCCAATGTCTGAAAGAGTTAAATAAACAGGCTTGACAACGGAATGAATGAAAGAGCAATGCCAGACGGGGGTAATCCATTCCCAAACGTGAGAGGGAAGGCCAGCAAGACGAGCAGTTAATGCTGCTCAGCTGCACATACAACAGGAAATCTAATCATATTAGTTTTGAGACCAAGAGGTCAAGTGGGATCCATTTTCACTCGTCTGATTCTCTCTTTTGCTCTAATTTAATATTTGTGTGGCAATTACAGGCAAAATGATCTCCGTCCCCAGCAATGCTCAGCGGGTTTACTGACAGAGAACTACAGCAGAAGTCCACTGTTTTCAGCCTGAATCGATGTGTCAACAGCACACTTTCTCCTCAGAAAAACACAACCCAAATGAGTGTCGGCCGGTAACGCTACTTGATAACTGGTACAGAAACACATATTCACAGGGGAAGTGTGAGCAGAGAGTTGATGAGAGAGGGGACTGGTGCTGCACTGCGATACGCATTGGTCGCAGAAATGAGATGCTATTTCTGGCGATAAAGGAAAAGCCCCGGGGATGCTGGTGCAAAGACGAGGGAACCGAGAACTCTTCCAGAGAGACGTGGTGTCCAGGCAAGCGAGGGGTGTGAAGAGGGGGATGGGGGTGTCTTTGCTGCAAACCGGAGCGGATGGAGCCAACTCACACCTAAATTAAATTATGCTGTGTTAAGTAGGAAATAATGTCTAAACGTTAAAAATTGGCAAAATCTTCTTGCAGGTACCTTCCTCCAGAGCTCCAGGAGATCTTTTAGTTATCAAAGATGCACCCACGGCGGGCACGGTGTTGAGGACACCCCTGCGCTAAACAACCCCGGGTGTGCAGCTTTATTCGCTTTAGCAACTTAGCCTCCACCTTTGCCTGATATCTTAATCTTTTGCGGCTTTGCGACGTGCCAGCCGCTCCTCTAGGTCAGTGTAGACTTGGGAAGTATAAATGGGAGACTGCACTCTGCAAAGGTCACATCTACCCACACACACTGCGGAGGAAATTGCTGAAAGGCAATCCACTTTTTTTTTTCAAAGGTGTGAAGGCTACTTCCATCAATTTGCTGCTTTGAAAGATTTTCAATTTTCAACTTTTGCATCTCCTCCGCGTATATGTATTACTTTCTCTTTTCTCTCACTAAAATAGGGTTCACTCAGTAGTAATAGTAGAAGTGTAATTTCATCCCTAGCTATCTGTTATGCATTCTTCTAAAAGACTGAAGGCATTAAACAGAAAATATGAGGCGTTTCCAAATCCAATGAACACGGACTTTCTTGCCTGCGATGTTTGACACGCAAGCTGTTCTCCTATCCAGTCCACAGGTTTCTGTGTAAATCCGGACGTCTGGATTAACACCCCTCTGCTCAACCCCCCCCCCCCCCCCCCCCCCCCTCTCCGCAGTATAATACAACCTGTCTTAGACTGCCCCTAATCCGCGTAAGAAGTGTGGAGATTACCAAGATCCTCTGAATATCCCTCAGTTCTGCTCGAGACAACACTTGTAGGTTTGACTTAACACAGTTTCTTTCATTTCTTTCTTTATCTGACAATCCACAATGAGATAACGTCTTCAAACGAGCTTGTAAAAGTGGGATGTATGCTGTGTATAAGAACGCTGCCGGTTTCCCGGGTCTTTTGACTTTTGTTTCTGTCATTCCAGCAATTGTTCTGAAAATATTCTACTTCTTAGCTTTGCCTGGAGCTGCAGATCCTACATCTTAAAAGAAAAATAACTGCTCTGTCCAGGATTTTAATGTGGCTGTAAAAAAAATAAATAAATAAAAATTCCCCACTGAAAACAATCTAAAAAAAAAAAACAAAGACGTGTTCTTTGAACACATTCGAGCTCCTATATGGAAGCTCCGTCGCCTTAAAATAAATAAAAGTGCAAATCCCTACGTTAACCACATTCTTTGATAAACACGAGAGGAACCTCTCGTCATACTGCGAAATTTAACTGATCATAGAATCGAAAAAGAAGTGAAGGTGGTGAGTTGATAGATGATAGCCATTTAAGTTAATTAAAGCCATTTAAGTTAAGTAAATTCAATAACCAGAAACAGCCATGTAGCTGATAATAGTTTTGAATTAATTAATTCAAATTTATTTCAAGGGCTAAATCATAATAAAGTAAGAAAAGGGTGACAAAGACACGATATTTCATCAAATAACACAACAAAAGAAAGTGTAGTCGTGTTTGTTTGCCTGTTTTTTCTTACTAAAATTACATTTGGTAAGTAGGGATTTCAGCCTTTGATGTTTCTACTAAATGTCTCCATGCACTTGTTTAGGGTTTTTTCTATTTTTGTACACTGGTTGCAGATTCACGCAACATGGCCAACGCCGAAATGTGTTCACATCGACCTCCTTTTGCTGTAATTACTTCTTTTTTTTTTGTTTTACTTTTATTTCAAGGGAGTTTTCCCACTCCAAGTGTTAAAAGTGATACCCGAACAAGGTATCAGAAATCTTTATCTGTTAATTAGCGTATTCACACTCCGGCGAAGGACTGCAATAACAATGAATTTCCTTTTGTTAAATTATAGAGCGGCTTTAGTTATTCATTTAAACAATGCTGCAGCATGTCACAGACGTGGAGACAGACATGTACAAGCAGCCAGTGTCTTACCTTCAGCAGACAGCGGTCAGAACGCTCTCAGTTTGGAGAATCAGAGGGTTATTGACAGAAGGACTAAGTTTAAAGCTACTCCAAAGGGGGGTATTAAAAGAGCAGTTTTTTTGGTCATCCAAAACAATTACATGAGCTAAATCTGCAAACAGATGTCGCAACACAGTTCCGCGGTTAAGAAAATCGTCGTGCGTCAGGGCAGAATTTCAGACTTGATATATATACTTGAAGTTCTCCATCGGGATGTCGGATCGGAAGGCAATTCACCTCCCGATAAGTAGGTGTCGCTACGCTAGACAACCTAATCTCGCGACGTCTATCGTGAAAGTCGTTGATTGATTGTTTACCTTCCGACTCCGTTCCACTCCTCACAGTGAACGATGGCGACCGAGAGAGAGAGAGAGACTGTTGTTGGAGTTGGAGCTTATTGATATTGAAATGGAAATAATTTTGACCAAATGTTGACCGGCACACAGAAAAAAATGGCGGTGTTGAGAGGAAGGAGCTAAACCGGAAAAGTGATTCCGGAAATGATGTTGTTAGCCGACCAATCACAACCCTTGCGGTCTCCGCGAGTCTCTGTTTCCTCGACGGATAGATTGGAATTTTGGCCGACAAGAAAAAAGTTTGTAACGGTAGAGAAAGAATCTGTTGGTAGTAAATAATAACTAAGCATAGCTTTCTGCTGCAAACCTAACACCAGCCCACATCAGCTTATTGCTCATCTTATTCTCCTCTATGTCTCCTAGTGGAAACTATTTAATACATAGCACCTCGTTCATGTTGCGTTAGCCTGCCTACCTAGTCTGCCTCCTCTATAAACCAGTGTGCAGCCCACCTTCAGCCTGCTCTGTTCTGCACTCTGGTGGGTTTTTGCTGCTGCTCTCCCCGCCTCAGGCATTCCATGTCTGATGTTGAAGGGCAAGGAGCTCCCGGAACACAGCCATACTGCCAAATAAAAACGACTGCAAATGGATGCTGTAATTTCTTTTGACTAAAGTGGCCTGTGGCCCTGGCTGAATTATAGTAAGGCTCTAAATGTCTAAAACTTCTTGTAAATCATTAAAGATTCATTTAGTTTTTTGCTGAGAAGCACTAACTGGTGGCAACAAACCTCTACCTTAGCTTAGAAGTCGAGATAGACCACGTCAGTGAGCTTGACAGTGGTATTTTCGTTGTTTTTTTTTTACCTATGTCCTGCGATTAAAATTGACTAAAGCTAGCTTTAGTTTTAAAAAAAAAAAAAACAGCTTCAATGTCTATCAGCACTGATTCTTTTAGAGAATTTGAGTCAGAGTCATTTTGCTATCAGCAATGACTTTTTAAGGAAAAATTTAATTTTTGCTTGGATCCCTCTAAAGGAAGTTAAGAGGTCACTCAGCTTCCTGTTGGGGGAATTGCCATTACATATGTCAAGCCATGGAACGGGTGATTTTGTAAAGTCAGACAGACGTCATTGGCAAGCTGGCGCTCTAATGCATACCTCCATCCGCACTTCATCTGCAAATATCTGATGCCGTTTGCAGCTGCAGCATCCCTCAAAGGTAAGCCAGGGTTGTGTGAGGAGATGGGAAAAATACATACACATATATATATATATATATATATGTATAAACTTCTAAATATTTGTTATTCCTCCTCAGCCTCCATCACAACATCACGACTACATCATAGGATCTCCCCAAAGAGTCCGTACATTCACCCTTTCTTCTTAAAATAAAACGCTGCTGCCGGGCTGTACATCTGCTTTTTCCTCCCACAAGAAGTGACGGATCAAAACTCGCAAGAATGCAAAATCAAACTCAGAAATCTATTTAGGCCGTGTCTCCTTTCTGTCGTCGAGAAATATTCCTCAAAGAGGGAGAATGCCACTCCTGGGTCGGGGCTCACTAAATGTGTGAAATAATGCACGATACTGTTAATTGTGCCACACGACGTGAGCGTTTGGCATGATTAAACTAAAGGCAACGTGTTATATTAGTTAAAGCAGAGTTTCGCACTTGGGAGCACATCTGGATGACAGAATGATGTGTAATTTTGGGAAAAACAGACAGGGACACTACGTCACCCACACAACTTGTTTAAGTGCACCACCGGTCCAGGCAAATTATGATCAAGACTCTAAAACCTGACACAGACAGCACACAGTGGGATATTTTTGTAATGTGAGATCCAAAAACACATCCCACAGAACACAAAATATGTCTAAAAGCTGAAAAGTATTTGTATTTGTTAGCCTGAAAGCCAAATCCCCTGCTGCAAATGTTACCAGTAGCCGTGGTCTAAAAAGCTCTTCACGATTGATGAAACTTTATGGCAACTGTTGATATCTTCAGGTGATTAACTCGATAGATAAGATGCTGATGGAGATAACTGGGCTTATTTCATTGTCTTGGTTAATCTTAGTTTAGCGGGGTTTTTTCTAGCATTGGAAAAAATTCAACCCAGTGAACCCATAAAAAGAAAAATGAATAACACATCACATTTGGCATTCATATGGCTATAAAAGGAAATGAACAGAGACACTGACCGTGCACTGAATTTTAATCTCAACAGCACATCAATCAGATTTTTTCATACGCCGACAAAGCAGGGGCAGAACTGATTACAGTCGATGAGCCTTAAAAAGCAAACATGAGCGGTGCGGCTCCATAAATCTAACCTAAAACTAACGCGGTCGGCACGCCGTGGTGTAGGCTAAACTCAGACATCCCTCTTGGTCTTCTTGGCACTTTGGCTTCCCTTACGATTGTGGGATGTCACGTCACTGCTGTAAAAACAATCCTCCATCTGAACCCCGCACATGCACAGCTATACACATGAATGTGTTTGCAGTGCTGGAGAGACTGACTGCTTCAAATTAAACTTGAGAAAATAAGAGAGCTAATCTCTAACTGACAGCAACAATTAAGCTAAACATCATGCGTTCCTGTTTGTTTTTTTGTCTGTGTGAGCACTACGGCTGGGCGATAGTTCGATCTCGAATCGGGATCGCGATGAAATTTTGATCGATCTCGATAATATGCTCGTGACCTACATTCGATAGGCTATCACATGGCAAAAGTAAACACAGCAACAGTATCAGCGTCTGCCGGCTGCAGGTGGTACACGCCCACTTCCCTGTTGTGAGCAGCATGGCTGCAGTTGCAGAGAGAGATTGAGAGGGAGAAGAGAAAGAAAAAAGAATAAGTTGGAGAAAATGACGAAGTACGAAGGCAACGACATATCCACACCTGAATGCGACGAAATTGTCGATAAAAAAGGAAACGCAGAACCATATTCCCCAGCGCATTTCCCGTGGCCTGGACCTCGTAGCGTTGGACACGGAGACGCAGGTCGGTGATTACCGGAATCTCCTCCCACGTAGCTGGGTGCTGAGTTTGCATTGAATCCTCACATAACTCAGCCTACTAAGCCGTGAGCAGGGAGTCCGACATGAAACAGAGTAGCGTGTTACGTCGAGCACATGTTCTGACAAAGACAGGGAATACCACTAATCTTTTTCATCAGCTGAAGCAGCGCCACCCGTTTGAGCACAGAGAATGCTTTGAATTAACTTTTTTTTGATTAGTAACTATGTTAGACTGCGATGCCTGTCACTGTAGACAATCTTTACACTCACATACGCATTGTAGTTGTGTTCCCGGTCAATGTTTAATAAAGAGAGCGGCAACTCCTCACTGAAGCAAGCGATGGAGTGCAGTAAGTTAACTGTGTTTGTGAGGGATGTCTACATCAGCTGAGACGTCGGGAGAGAGCTCCCAAACAGCAAGAGAGACAACAGCTGCTGGAGAGCAGAACAGTTGACCTGTCAGATATGGGATTTTAATTTAAAATACCTGTTCTGTATTTATCTGAAACAGAAGTATAGAGTCACAGAAAATAAATATTTAATTAAAAATGAACCTTCTGATATCATCAAATCTCAATTAAGAGTATCAGGGAACATTTCAAATTCACAAAACAGTGATTTGTTTTATATCGTGATATATATCGATACTGACTGATATAAACAAATATATCGTGATATGACTTTTTCCCATATCGCCCAGCCCTAGTGAGCACCCTGCAGCAGTAAAATCCAGTCTAATGTTTATTTGTCCCGTGTCGTGCTCCTTTGCTTTATCTTATCTCAATTTTATTTTTGTCTTTTTATTTGTAATGGCAACGATGTATTTTGTTATTTCTTCCTTTTTTTT
Organism: Odontesthes bonariensis; assembly: GCF_027942865.1. Classification (NCBI taxonomy): domain Eukaryota; kingdom Metazoa; phylum Chordata; class Actinopteri; order Atheriniformes; family Atherinopsidae; genus Odontesthes; species Odontesthes bonariensis. Next base: position 15,173,711 of record NC_134516.1, on the reverse strand, counting down.
TTTCATTTTATTTGACTTTTTTAATCATGGCAAAAATTTGTTAAATCTAGTTGTTTGTGTGTGATGCGGCACCATAAAGCAAAGTGCGCTAATTGCAGGGTTAGAAACAAAAGTTGTAAACTGCGATATCTCAGCTCGTGGGAGTTCCTGGGCAGCTTGAGGCCTGGGGAAGGTGTGTAAAAAAAAGATTTTGTACTTAAATATACTTGTAATTAAAGCACAGAAATTTAAGGTTCACACAGCTCTCGAGCACTGCTTTGAAGTGGATGCTGGCTTGAATAATGTTAAGTTGCTTCACTATTGGGTTCGAATCGGGCTCTTCTTTTCAAACACTGTAAAATGAGACCAATCAATAACATATTTGCTTAACTCTAACACTAACAATCCCCACATCTTCCCTAACATTCCCATGACCGCCAGTCCCTTCCACTTTGTTCCAACCTCCAATCCATGCATTAGCCTTTAAAAAAAATGTTTTAGCTTTTCGGTTATAGTATGACACCTATACTGGTGTATGAGAGTCACAAAGTTTTCTCATTTAAAAAAAAAGTCAAAGTGTTAAAGTGTCGAGGGTTTTTTTTTTGTTAGCGAGCTGACACAATAATGTCTGTTAAATCTGGAGCTGTTCATATGATTTCACTCGAAGGTCACATTTTTGTCAGCCTTCTTGTCACATTGAGTTTGAACGACGACGTGTGGTTGTCAGAAGCCTGAAATAACTTAATGTGTAAGCACAGAGCCGGAGCTGAGAGTAAAGGGACAGTTTGAAGCCGAAAGCATTTCGGAACTCTCAGTCAAAGTGACAAAGTATACTCAATAGCATGCATACCGTCGCTCTGCTCGTTTTAAAGACTGCAGCCATGAGGGGTTATTAGGGTCAAAAACTGGCAACAAAGCTGTATTTTGAAAATCTATCATGTTTTTTTTTTTTCCTTACGGTTGGATAACTAGACTTAGTCACCTTCTGATCATTTTAAAGCCTTCAGTGCTATCGTCATGATCTGTAGTAGACTGAAAATGCCAAAAGACAAGCTAAAACCACACCGTGTGTGGTTCTGTTGAATGACCAGAGCGATGGCCGGCCTGCCTTTCGTTGCCCTAATCTGAAATAATGAGGTCAGTAATAAGGTTACACTCTGACTGCTCAGTGTGAGGCCTGCTGCTGAGCTGGAGCGGGGCAGCCAGGCAACCGAAGCAGGTTTGACGTCTGGCCTTACAGCAATTTCGTCGCCCGCTGCGAAGTGAATGCCGTAGTCCCATGCTGAGAGCAAAGCCTTGCAGGAGCCTTCGGCAATTTGTTACCCTTTGTAAAAACTACTTGAACTGGCCATGTATTACTCAGTGAGGTTTTACATGCAAGGAGAGAAACTGCAAGACATAATGAGGGGGGGTGGATATGCTTCTGTTAAGGGAGGAGTAAATGGATAAAGGAGGGAAATGCCAATGAAACAGTAGATTAGTTACAAATCTCTTTATCCAAGTCATTACCATCGATTCTAATGATCCATTTTTATAGTTGAGCTTTAACTAAACTGAAACTGGTTACTGTGCCAACTCTCCCGTTAACTGGGGATCGAATCAGGGATCACTCTCTCATGTTCTCGTGCCTCTTCGATGGATTACTCAACTGCGGAAAAGCAGCACTAAAATTTTCATTAGGAATACAGAACATTCCCACCTAAAAAAACGTAGGTTTGGCCAAGTTTGTGTAATATCGTGCTGCAGTCTATGTATTTGACGGCGTCATTAGTTTCCACACTGGAAGGATGTGTAGGAGAGAGGTGACTTCAAGGTGATTATGAAGTGCAGCTTAAAAGCAGGCAGATGGTGCGTCTGTATCCAGAACAGACCAGCAGGACCAGCAACACATAAGAAATGTGCAAATATCAATCTTTTTCCGATATAATCATAAGAAGAACCCAGTTGAAAGACATTATATTATGTATACTGAGAAAAGACACTGCATTACGTGTAGAGTAAAGAATATTAAGTCCCACTTCACCTCAGTGCAGAACCCCCCGGAGACCCAAATAGGTTTCTTTAGGAGATGGAAAGTTAGAAAATGGAACAGCTGCCAAAACCCTTACCTGTTAACTGACTACCTGAACTGAACTACCTTATTTACGGTTACATGACAGTGCCATGAAGTCTACAGTACGGAAGCCGAGAGCGGACTTGCTACGTATAAATTTTTTTCTGATGGTTTTCTCGAGATAACGAGTTAATTTACCGATGGTTTTCGAGATCACAAGATGACTGTCTTTTCTTGAAAGCTCAGGATCAGTTTCTCAGTGTTCTTAAAGCCTTTCCAAGAACGGACTCAAGCTGAAAATGTCAGATTTTGGGAGAACCCGACATAGATCAACGCATCAGATTTTACTTCTGTCGAGGTCTATAACACAGACTGAAATTGCAATTTGTTTGTCTTGTAGATTTAACTTTCATATCAGCCCGCGTCATTTAAAGAGACGACTGGCTCGACTGCAGCTCAACAGGCGTTCACACCTAACCGATCCTGCTGATATAGTCAACTATCTCCATGGTTATCGAATGATGCACGAGAGGTGCCGATATCGTTTTCTCGAGAAAACGATATCGGCATGATTGGTGTGTGTTAAACCTTATTCCATTCCTCAAATGCTTGTCAAACCAGCGGGTTACGCTTTGTGCATTTTCACCAGCAGAATTTTTACAAAAAAACGCTCCACATTCCATGTTTGATTCATAGACTACTTTATTCAGTTTTCAATGAAAGGGGGGTAAAAATGGGTTCACCTTTGCCAGAAATACATATAAAACACATATGAACAGGGGCAGACTGGGGAGAAAAAGTGGCCTCAAAAACCATCTGTAAATGATCTCGTTATCTCGAGAAAACGATCAGAAAAAAGTTTATACGTACCACGTCCGCTCTCGGCTTCCGTACTACTGGTTAGGCCACCTCGCAATCATTAAAAATGAGGTCATGATAAGTTCCCCTACAAATATTTGTAGTATTTTCTTAGACTTTTTGTTCATCCTTGACAAGCTGAATAATTTGACCTTTTTGAGCAACAAACAGATGCTGAAACGTTGTTTCATTACAATGTCTGCGGTAGAACCATTGATGCTGTGTTTCTCAGTTGTGGTCCCGGGTCTGGCTTTCCAGAGCTTGGTGGAGTTAAAGAACTGAACCATTTATTTTAATCAGGGTTGAGAGAGCAGGGGGAAAAAAATCTAAGATTGGATACATGGTATCCCCATGTGTCTTTCAGCGCCAATCTCAACCCAATCAGTGGAAAGGATTTTGGGTATTCACCCGACGCAGAAGAGCTTCCATGCAGTCCTCCAAAAAGCTAACAGCAGATAGCCCCCTGTGATAACACTTACGACAGGCGAATGTTGATTGTCTGAAAGCTGTCTTGAACTGAAAGTGGAATGATAAAAATAGATTTCGTCCATCCAACAGCAAAGCTAAAGGACCAACAAGTGCACTGGCACGAACAAGAGTAGCTTTTTGAGCTGGCAAACGACAAACTACTGTGACTGACTGTTGTCTTCCTATACATGCCATCATATCCCAGGTATTCCTGAGGAAGATCGTTGGATGTCCACCGCAGTTGTCGTTGGATTTTCCTTCACAAGGTTTAATTTAAGCTAAGCTACTTCAATCCAATCCAGCTTTATTTATAAAGCACTTTACATTACCACGAAGACCAAAGTGCTGTACAGAACACATAAAAACATTCAAAGAATACTAAAATCCAAATCCAGTGTTTTTTCCAGTGGCTTTTCACTGTTCACTTGTGGCCAAGAAGGGAAAATTGGATGAAATGCTAAGTGGCTCCACGGCACAATATGTTCAAAGGTGAAACTGCCTTTAACTGAGGTGGGGCAGATGTTGTATCAATAGAAATAAAAATGTAACCAAGTGCACCAAAAACAGAATTAGAGAATAAATCATAACACAAAAAGGTGTTGAAATGACAGTAAAACAGAAATCTCACATCATAAAAACTGGAACCTGAGATGACACACATACGTCCATCGCGTTTTCTACGTTTTCCATGAGCTCAGCTTTGGCTGGCGCTCTTCTTCTTCTGTCTGTCTTTTTCTGAAATGATTTACTGACATTCTAATGGACATTTAGTGCGACCGGACATCAATAACAGTTAGAGATTATAATGGCTGACAAATATGGCTCGAATGTGTCTGAGTAAAAGCACGCGCGTGGCTTTTACCTCTCCCTCCAAACTGCTGGATGCAGCCTGAAGCTAAGTGTGGGTGTCATCCATTCCCAGGATGTTTGATCACCGACTGTCTGCACTCCTATTGCTATAAGTGATTTGTATATCACTTATGCTGTGCAGCACAACACGTGCTGGTGCCTAAGCTGGATCTCCTGCAGCAATCTGACGAGGAAAAATGCTTTGAGTGCTCTATTGCTTCCTCCTTATGATTACGTCTGAACATCAGGTACAGTTTACGGCATAAATGGGGATTATGTATATTTCGAAAAAAGCTCGACTCTTTAACCTCTCTTACAGTACGAACAGAGGGATAAAGGCTGAAGTACAAATAAATCTAGTGAGGCAAAGTGATGTGATGGAACAGTGAAGAGTAGTATTAAATGTTGTTGAACCACAGCATGGCTTCGCATAAATGCAAACACACACACATATGCTTGGAAAAACTCAGTCTGACTCTCTGTGCTGCCATCAATGTGCCCCTCACAGTCCATCACAGGGGGGCTGCATCACCCAAAGTGACATGACAAGAGGCTTTCGCGACGGACAGAGCTGCAAAATGAGACTTGGTGACAATGCAGAATGGCCCCCGCGGAGTCCTTATTCAGCAGTTTTTTTTTTTCTAAAAAGGACAGGAGGCCTTCACTCAATTGTTTTGCCACAGCGATAAGTACCGTGTAATGCCTCCCTGATATTTCCTCTCGGAGGGCCAACGGACAGAGAATCAAGCAGACATCATCCTGTGGGAAATCAGAGCTCTGCGTGACAGATTTATAGTTGCTGTGTGAGTTATGACTCACAGCTCATCCGACAATTTTGAAATTAGAAGCCGAGTTATGAGTCACGTCGGGTTTTGGCTCAAATTTCAGACCTTCTTCTGAGATGGAGACCGCACGGTTAATTGCAACGGCACAATAAGCGCCCCGGTGAACAGACACAGACGCTGGTTTGTCCTTGAGGAAGACGCCGGATCTTTGGGGAGCTGCACTGACCTCCGACCTCCCGGCAGAAAGAGTGCGTTTCCCTGCAGAGATCAGGTCTTTTTCTGATGCAGCGATGAACCACTGACAACATCCCTCTGTTAGTCAACACCAACCCGAGCTCATTCGGCACTCATTAGCTCTGTGAAACAAGACTCCTCGCATGTCATAATGACTGTGGAAATAATTAGCACTCGACTGCTGAAAAACTGATGCATAACCCATCTTTAAATGTGGAGCCAACTGATAGCAGCAAGCAAAGTGTCAACGTTAATGAGTGCGGATTCTTTTTAAGCGTCGATTGGAGTCTTTTTCACCGACTCGTAGTGCTGCTGAATAGGTAACTATTCCAAAGTGTTAGATTAAGTCACTAACTGCCACTTAGGCTAGTTAATAGATTCGAGGGATTCGTAAAGGCTCTCCCCGTGCTCGCCAACCTCTCTCAACGCTCCTGGTAACATATGGAGATTTGCTCGCTGAACCAGCTGCGAGCCAAATTGGATTCAAGCACATAGGCTGCACACCTCAGAGGACCCTGTCCTGCTTAAGTGATTTACTCACTTAAGCTTAACTTTGCTTGCTCTGTAATTACAGGAAATTGAAAGAGACCTTCAGATCAGGACCCGGCCCGGTTTTCTGGCATCTCACGGGTGGGCTGGAGTCGACTCGAGCTGCGTTACATGCCAATAACGACACTCTGGAGAGCAGCTCTGGAGGAAGCTGAAATCCAATGAGAAGCTCATGAGCTGTAAAAGGAGCTATTTAGCAACAAAAAGCGCCGATACAGGGACGCTAAATCAAGCAGCTGACTTTGAAAACATTTGTTCTTTATCAGCGATTCTCATGTGGGAAAACACTGCTTCTGCCCCTTTAACAAGGTCGCTTCATGCACCGTACGTGTTGTTGGGTGTGGTAATTAGAATGATCCCATCTTACTTCAAATGTGAACTCCAAAATCTCTCATAGCACAGGCACTAATAAGTCAACTCCCCTTTATCCTTTTTCTTTTCCCTCTGAACAATACTCTTCATTCGAATGATCCAACATTGATTAATCATGGTGTCGCTTCTTGACCCAAGATTTATAATGCACCACATGGATAAAGAAAATGATGGAAGGATTAAACATTGAGCTAAAGCTGAGCTGTAAGCCCTTCTGTTGGTAGCCACAGCGATACGACAGCATCTGTTCCCGCACAATGAGCACAGTCGGAGGGGATTCAAGCACATTTGGGGGGAAATAAAAGAAAAACGACTCAAAGTGGCCTTCGCAGAGTACTGTACCCCAAACACCGGCATCATACCTCTCTCTGAATTCAACTATTTTGAATTCGGCAGCCTGAAACTGGCTCGACTTGAAATGAAAAATGTGTTTTCTTGCTCTGCAAAGAGCCACGAGATGACTAAATAACTCGGTTTTCTGACCGGACATCTTGCAGCTGTGTCGGACCAGAATGTAGTTATCAAATCTCCCTCAAAAAATGAGGCTTCAAATTCATTTGGAGGATCAAAAAAGGGCTGATTTTTTTTTTTTTTTTTAGTCTTCGTCACTGTTTTACTTCAGTCAGGTTTTCTTTTCATTCACGGCCCCTTGTACATGTGGGAAATTTGGAAGGCAATACTGAGCTTGTTGTCTGCATGTTCCCGACAGTAAGGTTCAAAAGTGAGGGGGGGGGGGGGGGGGCTCATAATCATAATTAGGGCGTTGAACAGACAGTGATGTGATTTACTGGGAATTAAATCGACTCAGTTGCTGAAATTTGTTCCTTCACTCATTGAAACGGTGAATAAAAGACTTTTTTTACAACTTAAAAAGGAGGAAACCCAACTGTGATCACTGAGAATTCACTCGGGCCATTGATCCACTCTGAGCCTCCCTTAGGTTTTTATTTATTGGTTGCCTGAAACAATAAAAGGGTGAAAGACTGCGAGAGTGTGTGGATGGCGAATGAATGAGTGAATCAAACCGCCCTCATTACATGACATTTCTTTTTTTTTCTTTTCTTTCTTTTTTTGAGCAGTACTATTGCGATGAGAGGGCGCGTGCCTGCCCAACCTGGCGTGCAGGTGACGTCTCACCTTTTGCTCTTTGGGGCACTCTTCTTGTCCCTCTTGTTCATCACCACGGGCACGCAGCTCGTCAGCTCCGTCCAGTCCGCGTGCAGCCCGCAGCTCCAGCCCGTGGAGAACCGGGAGAAGAGCCACGATTCGGCTCTTCCCGGCCGGTGGCAGGTGCATTTCCTCTGGCCGGGCAGGCAGTCGCAGGGCTGCTCCAGCTGGATGTTTTTGACCAGGTGCCTCCCGAACGTCGTTCCACCCGTCTTCTGAATGTGGAGGAACACCATCACGTCATCCCCTCGGATGTTGAAGTCGACGTGCCGGTCCAGGTCCCGCTCCGTGAAGTTATATTTGGATGGGATTTTGGAGGAGAAGTCCTCGTCCGGCTCCGGCTCCGTGTAAACCAACTCCAGCCCGGACGAGTACTGCTGGAAAAGCCCCTTGTCGTCACTTCTGAAGTAGCAGGTGTTGCTGTCCGCCGGGCACACATATTGGTAGCCAATCATTAGGAACAGCACCGCAGCGATGGGGATGAGGATGAGTCTGTTGAACTTCTCCTCCATGGTGGGAAAAACTGTAACTCACGCCGTCGGCACAAACCTTAACGTGATGCCCGCGTCGTTGTCGTCTCCTCCCGGTCTCATCCTGCGCGTTCGGCTCCGGTTCTGTAGTCTGAAGCTTGAGCTAAAGTCCCAACGAGAGCATTTTCCAGCAGCAGGGCAGCTTTGAGTGGCCTCGTCCGACACCACAAACACTCCACTTCTTCTATAACTTCACGCTGTCACTAAAACCCTCGGATATTTCCCAAGTTACTAAGACGCGCGCTTCCCGAAATATGTCAAAGTGCTGGCATAACTCTTGGTCAGTGGCGCCTCTCGACACACCCGCGCGAAACAATTCATCCCTGCGTTTACAGCGCTCGAGCTTGGCTGTCCTGCCAATTTGCTGATCGGTATCTGAGCCAGGAGCGCGAGGGGCAAGGTAAACGGAATCAATGATAGCGTTTCCGGTAGAGACTTTCAAAATACGTATTGTTTTAAAACAAAAAACTGTACTCATATTTGCATTTCAGACAATAAAAATATAGTTTAGATTTGAGAAATGTTATGTCGTTTATGCACCAGACAAACATGACATTGATTTACATAAGGTTTTATCAAAAGTGGGTTACGGGTGATGGACACACCACCACCTGAGGTCCACGTGAACAATTAGACATGTGAATGTGGGAAGCAACCTCCTCTACATTTTGAGCTACATGTGCCTATATTTGACATGTAAATACATTTTTCCACTGGAAAATATACTGTGGATGTGCTGTTGCTAACCGATCAGACTTCGATTTTTTTCTTCTTTCTAATCAAAAAACTCTCACTTTGGACTGTACTGCTTTAGTTCTTCCTTTGGACTGTCTCATCCCTACAAGAAACAACGTTTTCAAGTCATCGTTTACCATATAGTTTTACCCTTGGATTTTCCACCATGAAAGAACAACATTCCACATGTTGGAACTTAAAAAAAGACCTACCCATGAAAAAAAAAAAAAAAAACTGCCTCAGAGAACTGAATGTGGTTCAGTTTGGTCAGATCCACACAAACAAAGAGCCTAATTTTATGCCACATTATACAAGTGAGCCTGTAATGGTAAATACGTCACCTATTTTTGATTGAATCTTCTCCTGAAAACACACAAAGTTCATACGTTAGCATCTTTTATTTTGAAGACTTGCTTGCATGACTTCCGGTTTCGATCTTGTTGACTTGCCTCAACATCTGCGCCAGTCATCTGTCCCGTTTGTCCAGCCTGTGACGCAACCGCCTTTCTAATCACACACACAGAAATGCACCGGCTAAAGTGTTCCGGAAAAAAAACTAATAAATAAAGAATAATGCTGGGAAAAGTCAGGAGAATTAAATTAATACACGAGTCATATAGAAATGTTTGTAGATTACGCAGACTTTAATGGAATTGTAAGATGATTTACTTGCTCTGATTCTTGGAAACATAACTGATTACTGATTACTCATTGACTCTATTGTATTAAGCCCTCACTATTAAGTCAAAAGAATTCATTTGAAAAAAATATACTCAGCGCTAAATCTTTATCTTATATGATTACATTTTTAATATTGTTTTTTTGTTTGTTTGTTTTTTAATATTTGAATCCACATGGAACTCCTGTAGATGCTGCAAGCAGAGCCTCACAGAGTTCAGAGACATGATCTCAATGATTTATGTTTCCATGCAGGCAACATGAAAGGGTTCATTCCTGAGGGGAGCGCAAGTGGAGTGATTTCAGCACCATGGACAGATTCCAACATGTCAAAGTCAATAATTGGCACCCCGTGTGAGGGAAATGTGTAAGAGCATACTCTGTCATCATCCCACATAGGTTTTCCTTTATGGCTGGATGCTGATTGACTGTGAATGTGTGATGGAGCAGGGCTGAGATTTACATCACTTTATGGACACTGCAAGCTAGAACTAAAGGCATTTTTGTCCACGGTAATGGATTTCCTTTAAGCCTGCCCTGATCAAAAGCTTTTGTTATTTTGCCTAAGATGCTCTCCATCAAGGGATTTAACTAGGGTGCACTCTGGTATGTATTGTATCCAATCCTCTTTCCGCGCTCAACGCACTCTGCCCTCTTTCACTGACATTGACTTAATCTGTATGGGAGTTTAGTCTGCGGCTCCCTCTCTTTGTGTCTGGGAGGAGGCATCATCTCTCATCCTAGGAGGAGCTTGGGGTGCATGAGAGGAATCACTGAAAGAGTCACAACTAGAAATATCTCATTTTCTAAAGGTCAGGTAGAAGTGAACTGCTGGACATTTGTTTTTGGGCTTTTTTTCTCTTGTTTCCCTGTGATGATGACACCCATTGTCAGCATGCTCTTTACCTGCATGGTTACTTCCAAATATGACCCAGAGCTCATTTTGCCAACAGAAACCTCTTCCTCAAATGACATGCTTTTTCAAATCTGAGCCCTGACGTAAAGGAATCTGCATTTATGTCTTGAGCAGTGAGGCAAGACTTGTGTTTGTTCTGGCTGTGCAGTGGGGGATATGTACAAGGTCCCCAGAAACAACTCCCAGGAAGTGCTGATTCAGCTGATTCAGCTGACTGCAGCTGCGTACAGGGCTAACAGTGATTGGACCGAAGCTTCGTGGAAATGATGATTGTATTGTTTCAGGAGTTTCTGTTTATCTGCTCTCGTCCTTTTTTCATTTTCAGCAGCAGGGCCAGGCTCCTGCTTGCATGTATTAAATGGAATTAGTATTGATCTGAAGGTGAGGTTTAAAAGCACAAAAATATGGAACGTTTAAAGGAAAACAGAGCAGTACGCTATCAAAGATAATATCCAGGGTCATTTTGAAATGTATGAGCAATTCTATAAATCTGTGAGTACATTCACCCTCTTGCCAACAATCATCGGGGTTATAGAATAGTATCTAAATTGTGATAAAACACATACAGTGTAGAATGATACGGACCATTGTAACAAAGTGTGTTTAAGAGTTACAACTAGACCAATTAGCAACCTAGAGCTCAGCTGATTGGAGGGAAGTCTCAGAAATTTAAAGTGGACGTGGCACGGTCATCACCTCTAAATGAACTTTGCACACCTGATAAGTTCTAGCAGTTTACCATAGGATCTGGATTAAGTTTCCTCTGACTTTCCCAGAGGTTTGCTGAGGGGATGGAGAAGGTGATGACAGCGAGGTGTGAACGCCAAACGAAGATTCGCTCATTGTGACATGTGAGCTAAAAGGCTATAGAAAAAAAAGGGGACTGCTGGATAAGACAAGTATCTTCTGCAAAAGAAAACACTAAAACATGTGCATTTTCTTCTTTTTTTCTTAGCTTTCGGTGACATTTAAGGTGAAAATACATCATTTGAGCACTGCAGATAAGCCAGAAATTATGTAAAAGAATGCTTTTGGACCTTCAAAGATGTCTGATACTACCAATGTCTAACACTAATCTACTAGTATAGTGTAAGAGAGAGCAGAAAGTCGGGGTGGTCCATGGCGTAGGGGGTTAAGTCCATACAAGAGGCTATAGATCTCGCTGCAGCTGGCTCCGTTTCAAGTCCCACATCGGACAGCCCTTTGCTGCATGTCATTCCCCCTCTCTCTGCCCCCTGCTTCCTGTCTCTCTGAACTTTCCTATCCATTAAAGGCATGGTAGGTAATCCTGTTCAGAAACACATTTTGTAATACTGGGTGAAATGGTCCGTCTATCCTGAGAGAAATCTATACAAGATGTATTTAGAAAAAGGGACGAAAATAATCAGACCTCTGTGGCAGCTGCAGGACTGAGAAAAAGCTGACCAATCCGAGATCAGCGGGACTGATCTCGGATTGGTCGCCTACAAAAAACCAATCAGATGCCTCTGCTTTCTGCCTACGCCCCCCTCTGCCGGCTCCCTGCTCCATGTGCGCATGCGGTTCCACTGGCTTTGGATGAAGCACTGACGGAATGGGGAGGGGGGGGTGGAGCTTAGAGGAGGGGACACTTTCGAATCTTGCTAGCTCTCTTGCTAGCTCTCTAGGATTACCTACCATAGCTTTAAAGGCACAAAAGCCCCAAAAAATGATTAAAAATAAAAAAGAGAGGGCAGGAAGTTAGCAATCAGAGAAGCACAATATAAAGTCAATGGAAGGCAGTGAAAACAAATGTTGTTACAAGGTCCTTTTACGAGACAAAATCACTCATTGGTGGAAAACGGAGCTTTCACAGTTCAAATTTTTAGTTTCTTTATTGAGATTCAGACCCAAATTATCTGAAGCAGACATGGGTCTTTTGGGGTCCTGATGTGCATGATTGTGACAAACATGTTCTGATAACAGCCTCAGGCTGTGCATTTTAAAAAAAGAAAATGTTTGAAAATGTACAAATGGAAGCGTTGTCATGGCGACAGCTGCTCCCTTATCCTTGCCTGCTCTGTTTGCCTCCAGCGCCTCTCTGAGTGCCAACCTTACCCTGTGATGTCATGCTTCACCTCACCACTAGTTGCTCTCTGCCATCGCCTGATCTTCACACGACTCTTCACCTCATCAGTGGCTGTGTGTATGACTGGCATATTATCTGCTGTGGTTTGTCAGGTGTTTTGTGCCTCGTCTCTGGAAACGTCTGTTCAACGTTAAAGCAAATACAAGAAGCATTAGTTTGATACGCTAACTTTGCCCTTTAGCTACTCAGTTGACATCCAGCTAACAGACTATGCCGCTTTTATCAGGCAAATGTGTCTGCCCTGGATGAGAGGATTTGCAGAACAACTCAACTGGCACCGATATAAGCTTCTGTCCAGGAGTCTTTTGTAAAACTGAGACGTCATAGACTGAGGTCTTCCACTGCTTTTACCGATTGCCAAAATAATCCCTAATATATCTTGATGCAGAGTTGCACTGAAAAGATAGACATTAAAGATTCACGTTGTGTTATGGTTGGCTTAAGGAAGAAAATAAAGGGGAAAAGAGATGCTTTTGGGGGCATCTGGGAACACCCTCTTGGCTCTTGGCTCCAAAAGCGTTACAAACTTGAGAGTGTCCGGTTTAGAGCTGCTTTCTCTGATTGTGGACAAGAAGAATTAATGGAAAACATGATAGCAATTACAGTATTATCTATACAAACACAGGATTTTGTGTGGTATACAAATATCGATAACATCTTCTAAGCCACTTAAAACAAAACAACTTTGCACTGTGTGCTGTTGTACTGTACCAGGCAGCAGATTGGCTTCATATGGACTGGAGGCCAGGCCAACACTTTGACCCCATTCTCATGTTCCTGAAACCATTCCTAAGTCATTCTTTTACTGCAGCTCTGTGACCCGTGATCCTGCTGAAGGCGTGCACTGCTGTTACCACGAAGCATGCGGTTGTCAGCAGTGTTTAGGTTGGTGGTGCATCTCCAAGTAGAACATCCCACTGCCTCCACCAGCCCATCTGCAGCAACGCATCCCCATATGCAGGAAGCTGGGATGCACTGCGTGTTCTCGCGCCTCTCTGTCACAGCAGCCATAGAGGTTTTTTGGCTGTTTGGGATCTTATTGAAGTAGCTGATTGGTGCATAGATTACATCACTGTGCTACTTTTTTTTAATTTATGTTCTGTGTGCCTTTTGACACACACACACACACATATATTAGGTGATATTTGGAAGTGCACCACGGAAATGATGGTGTAAGCAAACAGGCTGTCAGCGCCAGCCTAATCTCACAGAAATGGGTGAAACAAGCATGACCTCTTTAACAAGTTATTATGTGGGGGTGGCACATGATTTGTTTGAATTATATGATTAGCCCCATTAAAACGGAATCGGAAGTTAATAAGAGGCTATATGTATGGTGGACGCATTGATTGCCTTCCACAGTTAAAAGAGTGAAAAGAACCTTAAAGATTGTGATTGCTGAGTGAAAGTGTTGCTTTTTAAAAAATAGTTTTATCCCTTACTGCTTATTAGAGAATGTCCTTCTCCCAAATACGAAGCCACGGGCTGTTTGGTCTGTCAAATAATCGACATCTGCTTGTGACGTGTAAAAATGTCCCCCGGGAAGGAAACAGTCAGCTTGTAAAAAGAATGAAAAGAAATTATCCTTAATCGTGATTGTTTTCCAACCTTAAACGAGTTGTCACGATTTCTAACTCTAAGTTATGTTTTTCCACAATCCAGGAAGTAAGTAAAGTGTTTTAGTTAAGTGTTGGCAGGCTGTTAACTGAACTCTAAAAGGGAAATAACACAGTTGTCATGAATGACTGAGAGAGCTGCCCAAAACAGCACCATCTAACACCCCACTTCTGCCTCCAAATGAGGATTTCGAGTCCTGCCATGAAGGAAACACTTAGAATGCTGTCTGTTGTAATGTGGAAACACTGATATGAGTTTCATTTCCTTCCCCTCCGCTTGTAGGGGTGGGTGGGAACCTTCACAGGAGGTTTGTGTTCAAGTGTGTGAACTACAGATCTGTTTGGTCATTTTAGTTGAAGGGCTGGTTGTTGTTTTTTTTGGGCTCTTCATTTCTATTTCAATCACAGATTGTTAAACCTGAAGCGTCTGGCTTTTGTTTTCAGTCTGTGTTTGGTAAAGTTTGGGATATTTTCACCATCTAAAATAACTTTTGCCTCAAAGGTTTCAAAGCGGATCCAACATTTTTTTAGAAACAGGCAGGATGGCCAACACAGAACTAATATCAATGTAATTGCCTGAAGGGTCTCAGCGCCATCATCTGTTTTAACCACCTATTTTTAAAAAAAGGATCACCAAGATATGTCAGAATCAGTACAACTGTATGCTATATTTACATTATTTTCAGCATTCTATCTTGCCATCAGACAGCCCTTTCTGACCTACACTGAAGCCATTATATACATCTATTTAGTCACGAAAATCATCTGACTCCAATGTCTCTCTGAAAATAGGAGTTGCTGACCCACCACTGGCTCAGTCACTCACCATGTGTTATTGTGCGACTCTGGAACACATTAATAGCACATTAACTCGGATCCAAACTAATCCTCTGAAACACTGAAGTCGGGGCAGCCTACAATGACCAGCAACTCCTGCGTTTGCCCAGATTAAACAGATTATAACTTCATATCATCGATTACAAATTAAAAAATTGGGGGCAACACATGAAAAGCAACTGTAGTGTTCATGTTTACACCTTCAGCAGGATGTTCATCAGACCGTAGATGAGCATGTTTGAATGCTAATTAGCTCAGATGCTACATTTGTCCAATATGCCCTTCTTTTCCTTGTAATCAGTCTGTAATTCCTTGTAATAGTCTGTGCAGTTTTTTTTTTACCCAGTTTCTTTTTAAATTACCTTCATCTAAAAAGGAAAGCACAACCTTTTGCACTTCTGATGTTTCCATATCAGTACACCATAAAAAGGAATTTTCTGGTCCGTCGCTTGTCTTGATTCAGGTAAATGTGACATCGAATGAACAATATCACATTACATATTGTATTAGTATACTTTCTTAATCCCAAAATGGAAATTATTTTGCATCATTAAAAAAAAATCAAAACAGTCACAATTCATTGTAAGCAAATCTTTGTGTACAAATATTTCTGTGGGCTGGTAAAATGTCTTGTTGGAGCTGAAGAAGCCTCTGACTGAACACACTTTGCTCTTTGATCATTATGCTAATGTAGAGGGTGTTCCAGGACAGAAATCTGCGTTTGGTTTGTATCAACTTCTCTGTCGTCTTTATATTCGAGACCAGATGTTCTCACATCAGACTGGCCTGGCGTGACCAGAGGTGAAAGACTGTGAACTTGTTCTAAAATGACTGTATGTGATGCCAGTGTGGTATTAAATCAATCCCCAGCTGAGCTAAATAGTCACTGTTTCATATCATTTCATATCAAGCCAAAGTTTTAGACCAAATATGGCGACGTTAGCATTTATTTGACTCTTTGATTAATTTATCTTAAAATTATTGATTGAATTGACGACACAGCCTGTATAAACTTTTAATGTGCTCGCTGGGCACATTGAAAATAACATCTTGGCCATCAGAGCTCATTACCTTTGCACTGTTGGCAGGAATGTAGTTTTCTTCTCTGAAATATTGAGAGCTTTAATGGTAAATCACACGATTACATGTCATACTGAATTTTCTGTCTCACTGAATTTACAACTCTGGCCATTTGCCTCGACCGCATGTGGTGCAAGTGACTAAAGATGTGTGAACGCTCCACCAGCAGGCCCACAGACCTGCAGTGCAGCGATGGCGCCATGCCAGCCTGTGCCGGGCTTCCAGCGCAGTCCCATCCAAAACGTTTAATGAGAGGGGACATTCTCGCTGCTTGAAAAGGGAGCTGTTAGTTCACGCTGTGCACTTTGGCAGATTGACAGGGAAATGCCCTGTCTGGGCTACTATCCACTGCACAGTGAGGACATTGGAGCAGAGAGCCGTGAAAGAATCTGAATTTTCTTGCAGGTTATTGAGGCATTGGGGACAAAGTTGATGGTGATGTGTCCTGCTGAGACGTAATCAGCCCTTCTGTCCTTAACATCAGTGCTGATAGATGTTCATTGTTTCCTCCAACAGAAGCCCGCATGTCACTGTAAGAGGAAGTTGATTTGAGCTGCTGAATGAGTGTCAGGGAGGAAATTGCTGTAATTTAACTTATCAAACATTATTGTACCCAAACGTTAAGGTCAGCTTTTTCTGGCATTATTCATTCATTTAGAAACAGCCGTGCAATTTCACTGTCAAACACACCACATATCTTTATTTTGTAAATCTTTCTCTGTATTCCCATCGGGTTTCTTTGCCCATTTCAAAAATGGAGGGAATATGGAGAATATCAGCAACAATTGTTCTGATTGTTACCTACTAAAAATAAGACCTGGTGGCAACTAAGAGGGAATGAAAACAACTTGGCTGTTCTGTTTGACATGGCGTGACATGATATTTAAATGAATGTTTCTGGTCTGAGCAGGCAAACAATAAATTCTTCCCAAATATGATATAATATCTCAAATATTCCCAGAAAATAAAGTAAATCCCAAAGAAGACCCATCTCCATTTTTCTTTTGCGGAACATGGCTGGTTCACTTTTTTTTCCTTTTGCAGCCTTTGAAAACATCCCTTCAGATTTGCTACTCTAACATATGGAAACGGGGCTAATAACTGCAAGGTGTCCACATTTGGTGACTGCAAAACAAGCTCAAATCATCAGCCCTCCTCCACGGCTAGCTTGCGCGATAGCATCAGCTAAGCCACCTTTTCCTTTTCCTTTTCCTTCTTGCAACAATTTCCTCCCTAAGATCATTGCTGATGTCTTTCAGACACCTGAATGCTCCAGGCCAACAAACTCCCATACGTTCTGCTTTTATGGAGGTGCTCACATCTGCTAACGATCATGTAATCAGTTAATTTGATTATCAGCATCATTTTTATCCTCCTTAGGCCTACGGAAGCAATAAGGGTGATGTTAGTTATTCACATTCAAGGCAATATTTGTTTGATCAATTGCAAGAAATATTTTTGCTTTCATCTTAATTGATCTTAAGATTGATCTTAATTTTTCAAGAAAACCTTTGAAACAAGTTGCTCATGCCAAAATGTGACTAAAAGAAATGTCTCATTTGGCAGGTAAAATGGGATTATTGATGTCTGGAAATGACATATTAGTCAAGGCAACGAGAAGTGTTTAATTATGAAAAGTTGATGGATGCAATTATGTGGTTAATGAACAGTTATGAGGTCTTTAGCAACGGTATCTACAAAATTACACGTGTGTTACACTTTTTTCATCTTGAAAACCCCAATCAGTTTATGCCGAACGGTGACTCATCGATAGCCGCAGTTCCTAATGTTAAAATTGACCTCCTTGATTCCTTTACTTTCTTTGTAAAAATGTGAACAAAATTATTTGCATGTAGGGAGTGTGAATAATGGTTTGATTTCATCGGACTGGAATCACACTTTTCAATCGTATATGTTTTTTCATCTTTCCGGGGAATTCCTCGGAAGACTTAAAGGGGCGCTCTGGCATTTCTGCGTGAGAACAGGCGTTGTAACATTATGTTGGTCAAAAATAGCACAGGCTGCATTTCCACAAATGTGGAATATTGATATATATATATTTTTTTTCCAATATTCTTAATGTCTAAATGCTCCTATTTACATCCCCTGATTTGTAACATAAGCTTCCTTGAGTGCCTTAAATGGCCCACAATTATAATGTGCCTTTTTACCCTTGTGCAGATTCTACAAAGCTCTTTACATGATCTTCTATAGTGCTTCTTAAAATAAAACAAATACTGATTGTCTGATTACAGTCTGAAACCAGGGACAATATGAGATTCAGTGTCTTGCACAAGGACACCTCTGCAAATGGAGGCAGTGGGGATCCAACCGCCAGCCTTCTGTTGGAAGAGGACCAGTGTTTGAACTCAGCTCATGACACAGCTGCCAATTGACAAAACTCTGATCATAAGACTTAATAGATCAAATCCATAGAATGTACTGAATGGGGTTGATGTCTAGGTCATATTTGGGTCATGTATTTAACTCTTACATCGGATGCAATGGTGTCACCTGATCTTTGCAGAGTGGCAAACAAAACAAGGGCAAAAGAACGGACCAGAATCTGTGTTCACGTTCCCTTCATGACTGAGCCCCACACGTTTGTCAGAAAAAGCTAAATAAGCAGCCTCACATCACAACCTTTGCTGTGTCACATTAAACAGGAAGTGTGTTCGTCATGAGATTTCTCCCTGACAGGTGAGGCCTCAGTTAGCCGCCCTAAGGCCTGTTTCAGACTCGCACATACATTTTGGTAAATTTTTCTGAATCTCACAGCAATGTCTTGGAAGGTTGCAGTCTTTTCAAAGTTTCTCTGCCATCTTGCGACACATGGGACTGTAGTATGTCATTTACATGGCACGTGTGTTGATTTTCCACATTGAAATGCTTCACGAATGTGAATCAGAAATAGCTAACCATACTGCAGATGAACTAGAACATATTATACTTTTTTGTTTGTCTTGTGAACGTGTTTGCTCATCACATATATTAAAGTATATAAAAATATTAACATATTGTTACTCAACATTTTTGGTGACCTCCAGAGGTGTCTTTGTCAGTCTCTTCAACATGGCAACTAAATCATGTCTAAGGGTTCAGACAGAGATTTGTGTTGATGATGGTAGGGGAATTGTCTGATTATGTTATGCTTTAAGTATTCTTGGCTTTAGTTGTGGTAAATTAGCATTTTTCCAAAAAAGGGAGAAATTCAACACTCACTACACACTCAACAATCGACTGAATCAACATGAAAACACTAGTTTCTCTGAAAAGTCGTCTCTGTATCTTGATTTTTTTATTTATTTTTTTTTAATCATTGCGTGAAGACACAAGCCCGATAGTTAATTGTGTCACTGTTCAAGTTGATTACAGAAAGGTAATGGTCCACCTTGCAAGCGTGGGTCACTGCCAAGTGAACCATCCCTTTGAGCTGAGTCAGGGACTGTCTGGGCTGCGTGCCCAGTAACAGAGCCAGTCAACAGTTTACTATTTTACAGCCACTTTAAAGCATCATTGCTTAAGACTGTACACTCCATGAATCCATGCCAGTCCCACATTTACTGGAAATCGTCCTAATGCCTTTTTGCTGTTTTACCACAATGACTACGCCAACCACCGAGGGCCTCTGTTATACTGGCAATAGGGATGGAATAATTAATGTCTGGGAAAATTTGCCATTTGAGTTTATGCCACTGGGTCATGATTAAATCCGTGTCACAACATTTGCAGGTACTCAAGCCTTAGGTAATAACAAATACATTTTGAAAAAAAAAAGAATTATGGAGCCGTCTTTGGGTGAGGCCTGAATCGAAATAAGTCATTATCTGCAAAAAACCAGAGGCAGCAAGGAGAGGTTTCAAAGGGACACTTTATTGTCGCAATACAGGCACATTGTGGGAAATACAAGAGAAGCATATGAGGAGAATCTCTGGCAAGTCAAATATGGCAAGCTGCTTAGGTAACTGTATTAGAGCTAAAGCTTTAATATTCAAGGGGCTCTGAGATGGCAAGAAATTTACAAATGGATTATTTCTGCTTGAGTAAACAGTCTGAATACAAGCACACCTTATGCTGAGGGAAAGGTGTCTGCACGGAAGAATGGGGCAAATTGTGGTGGTTCAAGATGATGGAAAACTGTGACGGCAATAAAGAAAAAGAAAGGATGTTTTTCCAAGTCAAACCTGGTTATACTGCAAATCAAAACAAATCAGACTCCATTCTCCGCAGGTTTCACCAACAAACCAATTCAGCTTCTCACTATATCCTGCTGTCAGTGACAGTATTATATTGTGATGCTTCTGCTACATTAGGTGGCATTTCTGAGAAAACTGTTCAGCGAGGTGACTGAAGCTGCAATGAAACATAAAACCCAGAGCCTGATGGAACAAGTCACCATATCGGAGACAAATGGGGAAAAATGAACCCGTGGAAGTTGTTGGGATGTGTGGGTATGATGTCTTGTGATGAATAGCTAACCTTGTTTCCTCGACTCTGCTCCCGTGCAGCAGCTTCATCACTATGCAGCTCTATCTTCATACATCTAACTCCAGGCCTGATTTATCGAAGGGTATGGCACAAGTGCCTGACCTTGCATCAAACACTCAGGCATTTTGCGCACAAGTACAAACGCTTACACAGACACCGTGTGCAAAGATTTGCAAGATAGATGAATGGTAGACATTTAAATTGCAAAATTATTCAGTTGCTTGTTCGGTGGATTTACGTGGACGTGTTTGTTTAACTATTTGATACCAAGAGAATCTGTTACCACTGGCAACACACACTGATTTGCTTTAATTGAAGGGAGATTTTACACATAGGATTGATTAGTGCAATCTTTGTAACCATGCCAGAGGACTGACCTTTCATCTCCCGTTAAATATTCATGGTGTCTTGTTGTGGAGGTCTCTTTGGGATAAACCCACATCAATAAGCCATTTCTAGTCTGGCATTAGCAGAAAGGAGATTTTCAACATTATTCAGGTGGTCCAGAGTCTTAAAAAATGGCTCCGATCCACACTAAAGATGCATATTACAGCCATCTGGTTAAGATTTACAATCGCCCACTCATCAAGCTCACTGTGTTCTACCCTGTGCCTGAGTATTTAAAATGCACCATGCATGCGTGGATTTCTTCTAAGGGTAACAGCAGCCGTAATGTACAACGTAAGAAGATTGTTCTTTAAGCCTTAAAAGATCATATGTGATAGAAAAAAGATAAAACCATTTCAGAGTAAGCTTAATGTGAGCCCCAGATCCAGCGTAACAGGTACAGGACCAAGCCGGGTTATACTCTTATCTTTTTTGGCAAAATCTTTCTAGCAAAGCACCCCTCCTGGCATTTAAAACACATGTCCGAGATAACATCATTGGTTCTATTCTCCCTCCCTCTGGCCTCCAGAGAGAATATCCGAGCATCTCTAAATGTCACGTTAAGTGCTTCTCTTGTTCCGCGCTGACACAAAAACGCGGTGCTCTCAGAATACAAAGGAGTTCCATACTGGACGGCTGCCACGGCTCAAAGAGAACAGCAGTCCTGTGCTTTCTTCTTCCCCTCTCTTCCTCCTTTTTTCAGACTCTATAAAAGTAACATTTAGTTAAGACTTCTACTCTTACATCCTGCTAAATCCAAGTACTATTCTATTTCCATAAAGCACAAGCCACGGGTGCTTGAGAAGGAGTAGTGACACATAACTTAAATTAAAAATCCTCTCCTTGTCCTGAGGCGAATCTAAAATCAGCAGGAGTACAAACTGTCAACTAATTGCTCTGTAACTTTGTAGTAAAAGGAAAATATTATTAGAATGTAAAAGGAACACATCAGGAGTGCATTGTTGCGGAAACTATAACTCGTTTGACTGCTAATGTCATAACAAGTTGCTATTCTAGCTGCACCTGAGCTACAATAAGACAGTTACCATGCTGCACTTTATAGCATTTGTTCCTGTCATCATGCACAAGTCTTGTGGAAATTTTAGCATTAGGTGGGAAAGTGCATCTGGAAGTGCAGAAATGAAGTATTTAGCTTAAAACACAGAGCACAAAGCTTTTTTGACTGATTTCCTCATATAGCTGCAGTGGCCTTTGGAAATACATAAACAGGTAAAAAGCAGCAATTTGCGGTTGCCTATGCTTGCCGTCCTCATGCTCAGATAAGCTATTCTCGATTCATTGGCCTTTCCATTCCTCTTTTTATTTATGTCGAGCCAGATGCTGACAGATGTTGTCTCTGGGTGATCTCTGAGTTCTTTGTTATTCAGAGAACCCGATCAGCATTCCTTTGAGAAGTGGTGGCAGCTGGGAGGACAAACCATTTAATGGGTAGACACCTCCAGCTCAACCCGACTCCGAGTGAAGGTGTGCGCCTTGTGCAGTAGTAGTAACAGGGGTGTTGATAGCGTGTGCATCCGCAACGACGCGACAGTCCTTTGAAGTCAGCACCGTGGACGTGTTGCATTGCAGCTCGGTTCAGATATCCATTGTTTTTGTTGACCGCGCCGGCTTCATTTGTCATGCAAATGATCTCTTTCTGTTGACAGAAATCTAATCCTCATGCATTGAATATATCTTCCAAATGAGCACCAACATAATGACGGCCGTGCATCCGCAAGCGGGTATAATCCGGCCCTGAGGTGACTGCAAAGAGGCAATCTTTAAGCAGACCAGAAAAAAATGTAGCCAGTGACACCGGCAGAAAGGTACAGGGAGAGAAGAGGAAAAAAACCACCAACTTCAAATGAGAGGACACAGAAAGGACAGAAGACGGTTGGTATTCAGCCCATCATGGGAATCCCACAGCAGCCTTGGTCTATCGAAGCATAACTAAGAGACCCCAGTGACCAACAGGGACGTGTGTTGATTCCTGCTTGAAAACTGGATGTTTGCAGCCTGAACACTGAAGATCAGGCTGCTGATTCCTCAAGAGGATAGTCTGACAGCTGAAGACTTTCCCTCCAATTATACTTTCTTTTTTTTTTTTAGAAACTCCAAGGTGCTCAGTTAGGATACTAGAGTATTATTGGGTCTGGAACCAGGTCAATACCAGCTTTATGACCACAAGAACCTTGGAATTGTTCTTATACCAGCCCGAGACCAATTCAGAGCGGGAGCTTTTGAGAATGAGGGGGATTACCTGTGACACAGCTGAAAGGCAACTGATCGAATCAACATAATTGTTCATAAAACCCAAGTGCACAGTGATTGGTTAAAGCTGCAGTCTGCAACTCTTTTTCAAGCATAATGCCTGGAACTGTCCGGAGATTCTGAAAGTAGTACATTAAATACCCCAATACAAAAAAAAAAGAGTTCTCTAGGTCCCCTATATGTCCCGCAAGGTCCCTCCAAAGCCAGCAGGTTTGTTTACAAAATTGCAGACCGGACCGGTAAAAGGTAACCAATCGGGTTACGAGCTGGGCTCTGCTGCCTGTCAATCACCGATTGTGCACGCGCGATACAAGGTAGGCTCGTCCCCACGCTTATTTATCTGGACTATTGAACTTCATTACGGGCTAGTCTACTTACTGTGTCTTCCATGATCGCAAATGACAGGTGAGTTGATGAATGAGGAGTCGTGTGGGCGCATCTGGTGTGCACGTCTACGTGCACGAGTTCTCAAGTGTTTTGAAGGGGACAGGAAGTTGAATAACTTTTTATTTTTCGGTTAAAAAATAAGCATTTCTTGCATTTTGCGACTACGGAGGTCACCGTTTTCAACTTCAAGCTTTCTGATAGATCATGTAAACTCTTAAAATGCCAAAAAGTAGGACTTTACGTATGACAACAACAAATCCTGCAGACTGCAGCTTTAAATGCACAAGCGTAACACCGAAACTCTACCTGGTAAATACAACTTGTAAACATTGTTCAAAAGAAAAAAAATCTGTCATATAAACATCCTTAGCCCCTAAAAATAAAGCACTGAGAGGTGGAGCGATTGTGCATTTACAGCACAATAGGATTTTCACTCTTCTGCCGCCCACCAGCTGGATGTTACTTTACTTAAGTGTTCCAATGTGTAGTGAGAATGAAACCACAGAAAAAAAAAAATAAATGAATAACCTTAATGGTACAGTCACTACCAAAATAGTATAATTTTACTAGCGCCTGCAAGTTCCTTTCAGGTCGCTCTCCAGTCTCCATAACACCTTAGAGATCAGAATGCATCAGGAATTTTCTTTAACTTCGATTCTTTTAATTTTACAGGAAGCCAATAAATGAAAGGGGTGGCTAAAAAATAAATAAAAATTAAACAAATATCAGAGGAACTGTTCCTCTCAACGCAGCTTTAGAGAGAAAAAAAATTAGATAGGAGGTTTTCAGAGAGTCATTAGGATACCCTGGTAGTGACAACTTTGACAATATCTGTGAAGGAGGGCAGTCCTCAAAACGTAGATTTTTGAACGAGTTAATTAACTTAATCACAATAGTACTGGAGCCCAAATTTAACACATGACTGCAACAATCAGGCAAAGCTGAGTAGTGTCATCTGGTTGAAAATACAATGTCCAAGGATACAACTTTATATCGATCTGAGGTATTAATTCATTCTAAAGGTCCCTTTACTGTTTCTAAGACGCCTGGCTCCCTACTTCATGCAAAGTGTGGACAGAGCAGAAAGATGGTATCAGCCTCACGAATGAAAGAAAATATATAAGAACATTTTATAAAATGTTTAAGGTAACAAAGGCATTGAAAAACAAAGATATACTGTCACGATTTGAGGTGTCTGCGAGAAGGTGGTGAGAGGATCTGAATGCAGATTGGAGGTAAAAACTTGATTGATTCCAAAACTGTGAAGCAAAACGCAGCTGAGCCGGAACACAAAACAACAAAAACTGATAAAGCAAAAAAAACAAAAACGAAGAATAAGCAGACCTGACTAGACACGAAGCACGAAAAAAAAAAAAACTTGAACTGACCGAGTTGACATGAGGGATAACAGTGAGGATCTGGCAAATGCTGAGGACAAACCTGGAGACTAAATACGGTGGAGGGCGATTGGTGACCGAGTGCAGCTGAGAATAAGTGAGTGCAGGTGAAAAGAGTGGAGCTGATGACCAGGCAGGAGGGAACTGAGGAAGGTGGTGAGCAAATGGCAAGGCTGAGACAACTAGACTGAACACAAAATACAGATCGTGACATACTTAACCAATCAGAAAATGTGTTTTCTGGCTTCACTTGAAAAGCATCGAGCCTTGCAGATAATTTAGGCACCACTATGTCACACGGACATTATGAGGGCAATTACTGCGTAACTTAATTGCAGAGATATGTTAAAATGAAATTTAAAAAGTGTATCACTGTGAGAAGAGACTTTCCAAACGTGTGCCCCATTTAATTTAATTATACTGATTATTAACACCTCTCAGTGTTTCAAGTGAGTCTGCCTGACAAAGCTGTTCAGATAAGGAACCTGTCTTGTTTAGCACACCCAAAAATGGAAGCTATGTGATAAAAAAAAAAAAAAAGTTCATAACTAATAGTTTACAAAAATGTGTTCATTTAGTGAAGAAGAAATGTGCAAGAAATGAGAACACTGCAGGCACAGGCAGGATATACTGTCTGGCATTAACGTTTAGAAGTTTACTGTAAGACCCGTGAGCACATTCATCATACATTGCTCTCTGCATATAGATTCAGTCCTCATTACCTGTGTTTTCCTCAAAGGATCCCCCACTGCTGTGGCTGATTTTCCCTATAGAACCAACGCCTCTTTGCTCAGTGAGAGGAGAAGGGAAAGAAAAGAGAAAAAAAGCAGAGCAGGCCTCATCATTTCTCTGCTATATATGATTCTTTAGTCCTGGGGTCTTTTATGACCTGAGCAACATTCATAGGGGACAATGAAAGGAAAGGGTGGGATGCTTCTCTCTTTCTCCCCTCCCCAGCACTCTTTCATCTCTCCTTCCCACAGCGCTGATTCACCACCGGTGACCCCTGCTACTGCGTCGTTCAAAATAGACAAACAAAGTGTCTGAGAGGTAAAACTGGTGGGCAGTTGCAGGCTGGATTGCCACTCGGCTTTATGTTGCAGTGGTGAGATCTCTTCCTGAGTGAAGATGAGTCTTCTGTTTGCCTGGACAGTCATCCTGTAAAAAGGGTGTAAGTTGGCAGTGCCATGCACCCAAAGCTGTTGGAATTGACACGACACTAAAGCCCCAGTAGATGAATAGCATCTGAATAGCATCTGAGTCCCTGATACGAGCTTCTGGCTCACAAGTCTCTGCTCAAAGCATGCTAGCTTTTTTGTGCTATTGGTTCCTCGCAGTGCATGTAACTTACCTGTACAGCCCCACCCCAGACGCAGTCGGGATTGATCTCTAGTCTATGTAGACCATACCAGCTGTGTGAGAAGGCAGGTGGGGCTTTGGAGATTCAATGCAGAAATCCCCAGCTATAGCACTGATTTAGCTCAAGAGTTTGATCAAGTTAGAAATTTCATTTTTTTGCGGAGGAGGATTTCCATCCATCCCTCTCCCCAGCGACACTCTCCAGCTCCTCCTGGGGGATCCCGAGGCGTTCCCAGGCCAGAAGGGACATGTAATCCCTCCAATGAGTCCTGGGTCTGCCCCGGGGCCTCCTCCCAGTCGGACATGCCCGGAAAAAACCTCCAAAGGGAGGCGACCAGGAGGCATCCTAACCAGATAACTGAACCACCTCAGCGGAGCAGCGGCTCTATTCCGAGCTCCCTCTGGATGGCCGAGCTCCTCAGCCCATCTCTACGTTTAAGACTCTAATATGTAAACCCAACCACCTCGTTTTTAATACCTAAATAAATGGCAATACTTTTATTTTTCCTAAACCTGAACAAACAGCATCTAAAAGTGGAAATGAACAGTGGGAGACATCAAAAATGAAGCTAGAAGCTAAAGTAAAGTAAAGAAGGTTTATGGTCAAATGGGAGACAAACTCATATCTCTGGCTGTACAGTTGTATGCAACTCTGCTGCCAAACCTCTCCAAAATTTCAAATTGGAACCTTTTTTCCTGTTAAAACGGGGAAATCCTTTCTTTTTTTATTCAACTATTCGCACGAAGAGGGCAAAGTCGGTCTCCTCGTCCGGGGAGTTTTAACTCAGGCATTTTAAATCTTCCGCACTGTTCTTAAATGCACCCAAACGCTGAACAGGTAGCTCCTCTGCACTCCTTCTGTTTAGCTGCATCTCCCCCAAACTCTTGAAGATCATCCAATGATATGAAATATCGGAGAATCCTTGCTGAGATCAAAGATTCAGTAAGCGTAACTGTACCCAGCAACAGTATGCAGAGTGGTCTGATTCTTTATGGTCTTCTGCATGAGAACATAGCAACCTCCTTCATGAATATGTTTGGGCATCCTCTCCTCTCTGTCTTCCATGTGTACTTGTTACAGAAGCCATTATTTATAGTCCCACTAAGGCCTGCAGTGGTGAGAGTGGGTCTCATGGGGAATTGAGAAGTGGAGCCACTGCTACCTATAGTGGGAAGATATACCACCTCACCCCCGCTGAGAACTTCGTGAAGGAAATGAACTCATAAATCAAGCAGTAAATTGAGAGGATGGCTGTGCTTACTCATCTCAAGAGGTCTGCTCCTCTTCCTCTGCACTCCCCTGCTCTTTTTTTACTGCGTGACTAATGCAATTTCGCAACTCCTCTCTCATGTGTGTCTCGCTCCGGTAAACTGTTAGAAAAAATGAAAAAAGTGTGGATTTTTTTTTTTTTCAAGTCAACCTTTCAAAAATCCGGTCTAAAGGCCGCAGTTGGTGAGGGGGACATTAAAAAACGGCGAGGGGGAAAACTCCACGGAAAGGTTTAGTGTGGCAGAGAATTGGTTCTTGAGGGAAACGGGGCATCAAGCATCTTGTCCTATAGCTGAACTTCTCTGCCTCATTGGGATGCCGATAGTGAGAGCTGCCTGTCTTTCCCGGGCGCAACCTGGGAGGAGAGTCTCCCCTGGTTGCCTCGGGGTATGCTGACAGTCACAGGCCCTGTCCAGAGGAATTAAAATCTCTATTCATCAGGTCTTGACTGAAGCTGTCTAGGGGCCGAATGGAAAGACGGTACTTAGTCAGCCTCTCTGCTCAGCACAAAGGGATGTGTCTGTCCAGGTTGCCGCTCTCGTCCTAACCTCATACCTCCTTTCATTTGAAATGCTGTTTCAGCACCAACACTGTCCTGAATGTGAATTATTCTCTTATCGTATCCTTAAAAGACACATTCATTGCACCAAGCAGACATCTATGCCTGGTGCATGCACCCTACAGACTTCTTCTCCCTAATGAAGCAGGGACTCTGTCGCCTCCTGCAGCTGCTCTCCACCACAGCAGCTGTCGGCGGTATTTCCTCTGGCAAAGATGACCGTCACTCCCCCAACACAGAAATCCAACACCTGCCATAGCTCAGATCTTTACTGACCTCTGCTGGTGAGATGGTGTACACGTTAGGGTGGCTGCCATGGTCATGGGAATCAACTCAAAACATAAAGGTGATATATATATATATATATATATATATATATATACTGTATATTGATTGATTGATTGATTTTCGAACATGTATAAAAAAGAAAATGTATGTAACTATTTGTACATACAAAAGAATGAAAAAGAGAAATTTAAAAAATTTAAAAATTCAATCACATAAAGTGCTAATACACAACAAAACACCACACATTGTTCGAAAAAGGAATGGGAAGAAGTACAATACTTTTGTTTAGTTTCCCACCCCTTTTTAACTACTCTTCAGTTTGTAAATATCCTAACTACAATACACCTATATAAATATATGCCATATATACACTGCCTAAATATCTAAATAAATATATAATCACAAAAATAAATATATACTACAAACATATCCTTGTAAATATAAATGCAAATATGAATATATATATATATATATATATATATATATATATATATATATATATATATATATATATATATATATATATATATATATATATATATATATATATATATATATATAACTTATATAAGTTATATAGTTATATATATAACTATCCCCATAAATAAATATATACCATATACTAATTAAATTACAATGTAACAATTAACCCTATTCTATTCATATATTTATCCTTCATCGTCCTCCGTTGACATACTTCCTCTTCCATGTACTTGTTTAAAAATATTTTTTGTAGCTACCTTTTTTTAAACAGAATTATATTTGCACTTTGTTTTATTTCTGTCTCCAGACTGTTCCACAAAGTCACTCCACAGCTCGATACGCACATGCTTTTCATATTTGTTCGGACCTTTTGTTTTTTTTTTTAAATTTAGGTCTCCCCTTAGATTATATCCCTCCTCCCTATCACTAAACATTCCTTGTATGTTTTTTGGCAATAGATTATTTCCTGCTTTGTGCATTAATTGTGCCGTTCTGAATTTGACCAGATCCACGAATTTCAACATATGTGACTTTATGAATAGTGGGTTTATATGAAATGTATTTTTGACTATGTCGCTGTTAATTCTCACTAATTTTCTCTCAGTGTAGACCATTTGCTCCTTATCTATGTGTTAGACATGCTCTTATGAACCTGAGCTGTAACAAATAAGTGGCCCACTGTAACCTATTGCATTCCGATTCTTCATTTTTCATAACTTGACAACTATGGAAATTGTATTCACATGAAATGATGATGACTCCCTCTGAGCTTTGGCTGTATAATACACTTATGGCATCATGGCGGTGTTAATAATCATGTTGCACAAGCGTAACAATAAAACTCATCGCACCGTGTGTTAATCATGGTCACGGAAATAAGGAAGGAGGGGAGGTAATAAAAGAGAATAGAAAGAAAACTGATGGAACCGACAAAGAGCTGCCTAATTCCAAAAAAGGTTTGTGAATCATTACATCGCACAAGAAGCTGTTTCGCAAGTCCGGCCTATCAATGAGTGGTCAAAAAACTTTTCAAAATCGTCTCTAGCATCCTTCCGGCCGTGTTCACGGCTCAGTATTCGTGTAGGCTTGTTTTAATCTTCCAACGTTGATAAAGAAAAAAAAAAGGAGAAAAAAAACTTCAGTCCTGTTTCTTTCAGCCGGAGCAGGGCCGCCATGAAACGTACCCTCCGAGCCTCTCGTCCCTCTTTTGAGACTCCCCGTTTTAAAGCTGCTTCTCCCTCCCCCCTTGTTGTTGCGACCCGCATCAAATTAGACGGAGTTACACCGGAAATAGTTGGCTGGACCTTCAAAGTATTAACCGGTAATGGCTGTCCACAGAGGTTTCGGTCAGTATTCTGGCTTCAGACAAAATATGGTGGAAAATGATGTACTATGATGTAATTTTACAATTTCAGAAACACCTAACTATGTATTTATACTTTGCATATATACATGACCTGGGATATAGCAGAAAATATAGTGCATAACCAGTGTATCATTTAAAAAGTCTAACAAAAGAAACAATTAAAAGCTTTGGCACAGACGTTACAACATGCAAGTGCCTCTTTAAATGTAGGTGAATGCAGAGAGTTTACAGTCAACATGGTCATTTTATTTGAATTTTCCAATTTACCAGCAACGTTTTACTTTGAATGAACTCAGCGGAAGTTGTGCACTTTGTTTAACATTATGGCGGATTATTTTTTTTTTTTTCCAGAGAGCAGGGATTTAGGAATGTGGAGACCAGCTGCTACGTCACCCTCAAATCGACTAGGGGTCTCGTCGATGGAAAACTTTTGAAACGGCTAAAATAGCAGGAAGACTCAAGTTGTAAGTTGTCTTTATGGAGCAGTTGCATTTTAAAACTAAAATAATCAGCTCTCACAATTGTCGGTGGTGTGAAATTACGTTTTAAGTCTTCTCTGAGACGTTGTGTATGAACTGTCCGTTAGCCAGGCACGCGTGAAGGGCTTAAGGACGTAAGAGGTGTTCAGGTTGCAGTTCGGTCGCGAGTTTTGTGATTTTTTTCCTCTATCTTGACGTGGTGCTTAGTCTCAGCCACTTGCAGTGAAGACAAGTTCAAGCTTGTTTGCCATTGTTTAAGTTGAGTTCCAAACAAGTGTGTGAAAAGCCTGCCCCGACTTGAAGACATTGCTTCTTTAAAGTGATGCCGACAGATTAGCGGCTGTTAGCAATGAAACCATTTTCTCTAAACTTCCTCGCGCACATTCGGAGGTAAGTTAGGCCGCTCTTCTTCTTCTTTTCTTTTTTTTTTTTTTTTCTTCTCGGTTTTTACAGCAGTGATTAAGAGTGTAGACAGCCAGTAATATGGGCTCTGCAGGGACACACGTTCGCTGATTTGTCTGCACTGTTTTGATAACATTTCTCTCCCCAGGGACGCTGGTCTCTGTCTCCATGGTAACGTGGCGGACGCCCTGCCTCGCCGTTCTCGCTGTGAGCTGCATGCAAGTGGGCGGGACCGCAGAGCAACGACGACTCTTCGATCTCTCTCGCCGGCTGAAGGCAGAATCGGTCGAAGATGGTAAGGAGAGCGGGGCTGCATCAGGACAGCAACCGCGTCGTAGGTAGATGGAGACTGGATTTTCAGTGGTGGAATCTGTGCAGTTCTGTTTTAACCTCGTCAAAGCAGCTGCTGCTATTTGTCTGTCTTTCCTTTCACCTTCTCTCCCCGTGTCTCTGTGTTGGATGGAGGGCATTTGATGCAGATGAGATCTGATCAGTGTCTGCTTTTAAATGGAGAGCCAAAACCTCTCTTTGGTCTTTGTTTCCAGCCATTTCACGACAGAGTCTACTACCCCTACACCAGTGACACCCAGGGGACCCACTCATCAGCGGGGATCCCCTCACTCCTGAATTCCCCGCTCAGCCAGCCCTCCGTAAACGGCCACACTGTTTCCGCACCAGGCATGACTCCATCCAGCGGAGCCTCCACGGTTCTCGCCTTCAAGTTCCGCCCGCGCCGGGAGAGCGTGGACTGGCGGCGAATCAACGCCGTGGACATAGACCTGGTGGTGAGCCAGCTGGACGTGGACGCCCTTCAGGAGCACATCAGCACGGTGACCTTCTGCAGCCTGGAAGGGGAGCGATGCCAGCGGTGCCAAAGCCCCGTGGATCCGGCTCTGGTCAAGCTTTTACAGCTGGCTCAGCTCACGGTGGAGTGGCTCCTCCACTGCCAAGAATTCCTCAGCCTCAACCTGCGAGCGGCGGAGGAGAGGTTGTCGGCGGCGGGCAGGGATCGCGAGCAGCTGCTGGCTCAGCAGAAGAAGCAGGAGGAGAAGGTGAAGGAGCTGACGGCAGAGCTCAAGCAGCGGAAGAAGGTTATTCGCACCCAGCAGTCCCTGCTCGCACCCCGGATCATCAGCAGCCAGAAGGTACCCCTGACAGACCAAACACTCGGGATTGGTTGCTTTTTTTTTTTCTCCACCACCCCCACCCCCTTCTCTCCTCCTCTGGGCGCCCCTCGGTCATTGTTGCCGAGATGTATTCAGGGCTCCAGCTTTGTGCGTTTCACATTGGGTTTTGGGGTTAAGAAGGGGAAGACTTCAGACTTGGGCTTTCAAAATGTTTTTGTTATAAATACGATGAAGCAAAAGCGGCCATGTTGTTGTCGGTTGATTATGACAAGCTTTGTTTTCGGGCTTGAAGCAGAGGATTTGGAGCTCCTGAGCAGATGGCGTCTTTTTTCATGGCAATCACTTCTTGTAAATCCACTTACAACAAAAAAAAAGGAAACAGACAATAAATCAGAGTGACAGGCAGACTAACACCTCCTCCACTCTCCCTCCCCATTCTGTCATTTGAGTTTGTTGTGGAAGACGCTCGCGCCTTAGAGTCTGCTTGTTCATGTGTTGGGATAAATCTCATATTCTGTTGGGTTATTTGTAGCACTGACACAAAAATCTCTCTGTGATCCTCAAGCGTATGGCTGCTGCTGACCTGGCCTGAGGGTTGTCAAGGCAACAGCCATAGCTTGTCATGACAGCATGTGGTTGCTAGGTGTGCACAAGAAGCTCAGCTAACAGAGCTGGTTCAATAATTCATCGAGGCCACGCGTGTGTGTGTGTGTGTGTGTGTCCTTCCAAGGATCTTTTCCATTGGTCCTTCCACATTGATTCAACATGGACACACACACACACCTCCCACCTCCAATTTCCCTCCACCAATTTAATTTCCCTCAAATGTCCACACTTACTCCAAACCCAGTAATTGCATTGCAGCACTTAACAGCCCTTCGCAGAGCCACAGGTCGTGTGACGTGGCTGCGCTTCCTACCAGGCGCCGCCACAAGGAATCCGCTGCAGGCAGTTTAATGTTCAATGAAGTCTCAGATATGGAGAGAGGCAGCGTTAAATGTAGCGCGTGATGTGTGTGGAGCTCCGGCGGCGTCTTTGCTGCTTGGTGTGAGCGAGTGTAGTGACGCTTGCCGCAGGAAGCACATCGGCATCACTCTCGCTATTTGTCTGTTTGGAAGCACACGCATGAGCTCAGTGTGAAGTGTGATCATCTTCTTTATTTTGACTTGGGCTTCGTCAGCTAAAGTCGATTTAATGTGAGGGCTGTTACGTTCAAGAATTTTAGGTTCATGACTTTCTGCTCGCCAGTGCAACATTTTCCACTGGTTTCTGATCTAGTTACATACAAAAAAAACAAGGTATTGGGTAACTAAGAAAACATCCTTCAGATTCATCGATAATGGAAATAAGCCCAGCAAGGTAAATACAGTAATTGTGTCTGCGTGACACTGGGAAAAAATGTATTATTGTGTAAATCAGACCCAAAGGAGACAAAGACACATCCGCATTTTCTGGCATTTTGCTGCCACGCTCGGAAATATGTGGAACGCTCTGAGCTGTGGGCTGCTCTTGGTTGTGTTGGTGCTGTTGTTGGTCCTTAAGCTTTGCTCTGTTTTTGCAAGAGACTGAAACTTAAGTGTTGAAATAGAAAACAAAACCAGCGTAAAGAGCAGCGATCTCTCCATGAATCAAATGTCTCACCAACTTGTGTGTTTTTCTCGCTCCTTTTTTGTAGTGCCAACATTGCGATAAGTCCTTCCTCAATTTCTCCTTTCTTCAGAATCACATGCAGCGTCGGCACCCTGATGAGTATCAGATCCGTAAGTCCACCAGAAACCTTAAAGAGGACACTATGAACTGTATTATCAGGCCAAAGGGAATTTTCCCTCACATTCAGTTTTGCATATCCTCTCTTTATTGTCTTCTTTCCTTCTAGAGCTGCAGTTCGACAATGAGAAGAAATCTCAGACTGATAGTCTGAAGCTGGAGATCAGCAGTCTGAAGGAACAAATAGCTCAACAGCAGCAGGCCTTGCAAGCCAAGATAGCTCAGGTGGGAGCAAAAAGCAGGTCGAAGTGTTTCTTGTCTTTCGGGTGTTTTAACGGTTCGAAGGCTGATTTTAAGAGACCGAAGAAAACGGCGTAAAAGCTGCAGTTATTTGTCACCAATACTAACGAAGCGTTTGTCACGTGTGCGTTTCCAGGAGAAGGAGCAGCTGTCCATGCACAAAGACCTGCTGAGGGAACTGGACCGTTTTAAGGCGGAGGAGATGGCGCGCATGGACAGAAAGATAGAGGACAGCAGGGATGGCATACGCAGGGAGATGGAATATCTTTACAACCGAAACATTCAAGCTCTCAGTGTACGGGACGGCTACTTCTTTATGCAACGTTTATTTGATATAGAGGTCTTCTATTCGTACCTCTTTGAACTAATTGAGTCTTAATTGAACTTGTTTTTATTCACAGGAGGTCAATCAGAATCAGTCGGCCAAGCAAGACAAACCAGCCAGCCCCGTGAGCTCGCAGGCAGAGAGAGATGTGGACGTCTATAAGGAGATGCAGCTCCAGGCCATCCAAAAGCTGCAGCAACAGATGAAGAAGCAGGTCAGCCCGGAGAGCAGATGCTGTTGTCAAAACCTTAAGTCCTTTTAAAGACAGTCTTAACACGATGGGAAATTCTCTTGTAGGATAAAAAGTGGGAATCCAGACTGCAGGAAATAAAGGCTCAACACGAGTCTGAAAAGAATCAGGTGGGCCTCAGTGTTCCAAAGCATCTGTCACTGCAGCGTGCAGAATATCCTAAAGAAACGGGTTGACTGGAAAATTCTTCCTCCTTTTTGCTGTCCTTCAGTTGCTGAACGAGCTGAGCAGGACGCAGTCGTTCGTGTCGGAGCACCAGGAGCGCAGCCAGAGGCTGCAGCAGGAGATGGGGAGCAGGCTGCAGGAGAAGGAGCAAACCATCAAGGCTCAGAGGGAGCAGGTCAGCACTCTTATGCTCGCGCGGTGGTAGTCGCCGCCCGGCTCGATAATATCAGGAGGGGAAGTGGGGAGGAGCGTTAGCCCTTGTTCAGGATATCCTCTATTTGCTTGGTGGGCTTGTGATGATACTGTACGTTTGGCAGGAGCTGCAGATCACAGGAAGCTGGAATCGTTTGGCATTTTAGTGAAAAAGCTGTGTGTGTGTGTGTGTGTGTGTGTGTGTGCGTGCGTGCGTGCGTGCGTGCGTGCGTGCGTGTGTGTGTGCGTGCGTGTGTGCGTGTGTGCGTGTGTGCGTGCGTGTGTGTGCACCTCCTATGAAGTTTGTAAAAGAAAGAGAACAGTTTGAAACTGTCCTGATCATCCTAATTCTTTTTAACAGATACGGACTATGACCTCAAATCCACCCACCAAAGTAGTAGAAGTACCAGGTAAGGATTCTGTCTGCTGGAGGCAGCCTGCTGCTGTATTTAGCTGACGTCTGTGTTCCCGTGTTCCACAATTGGGTCTGCAGCTCTCATCATTAGATATATGAAAGAATGAATTTGAGTTTGAAGGATGTATTTGCATTTGAAAGTGCTTTTATATTCCAAACGCATCTTGTGTTTCAGTCGCTGCCAGCGCACCAGTACCGGAGCCTAAACAAAAGAGAGTTGTACTTGGTAAGTCAGCCTTCATAAGAGAATATGAATAATGATTCTAAAACAAACCCTGTTGTCAGGCTGAGCTTGTGCTTCTGTGCATGAAGGAGTTACCTAATGCCGTCTCTGACGACACACTCTCATCAAGCACACTCTCATCTTGTCCCCCTCTTTAACGCCTATATTTTTGCGACTCCCAATCACCGCTAACCCCGTGTGCTGTCCCATTAGAGGAGCCGGTCTCTGCTTTTAAGCTGGATCCTATACAGGAGTTGACAGAAGAGGAGAAAGGTAAAGAAGCTCAACCCGACAGAGCCGGCTGCATGCTGCTGCATGGACGCAATCGGTCTATTCTGAGCAGCCCCTTTTCTCCCCGACTGTGTTGAGCCCCGAGGTCATCTTGTTCCGATCTGACACGAAAAGAGCAAAAGATGTTAAGTTTGGCAAAGCGTTTTGGACCTGCGACATGTCATGTGAAACAAATCTGCGTAATTCTGAGGTTTATTGCATCAGGGCATCATTTAAAAGAAACAAAAAACATAATAATCAAGTTCAGGTCCTTATCTTGTCCTTAACTTTCGATCCTCAACAACAAGTGTGGACGTCCCGGGCCAGTTTCTGCATTTTGGCTTCATTTTTGTTCAGTAGACAATGAAACAGTGTAATACGTCATAGTTTATCTGTTGTTATTACCAACTTCTAAAAGCTGGTGTGTCCTGGTGCATAAAACCTTTTTTTATTTCACATGACAGCGTATGCTCTTTGATTTCCTTCGGCACGGCTGATCGTCACTTTCCATCCATCATCTTGTCGCCTCAACAAAAAAAAAAAAGACTTGGAGGCTTTCTCCTCCTCCGCCCTCTCCTGCTGCAGTCACATCCATCTGCCGACCGAACCTTTGGCTTTCTGTGGATATTTCTAGACGCATGCTTATTTTTGTGAGTCTGCTGCCTGTAATTGGATCCTGGTTTGTTTTTTTGTTTTTTTTGTGACTAAGCAAAGGTGTCTTTTACAGACTCCAGCAGCATCTCTGAGAAGAGGCCTGCTGACAGGAAGCCCGAGCCTGCAGGAGAGAGGAAACAGAGGGGGACTGCCGGCGCCCTGAAAAGAAACCCCAGCATCAAGAAAGAGATGCGTCCAGAGATCGAACACACCCTCCTCAGGAAGCTGGAGAGCCTGGGGGTCAAGCCTGTATGCTACACTCTCTTATCGAGGGGCTCAGTGCGGCAGATATTTGTGATCATTTTCTCTTTCTCTAAGGAGTTTTTGTTTTTTTGACTCCCTTCCGGCTCACAGGACCAGAGCGGCCTAAAGAACAAGGAGCTCGCCTCCGTCCTGGCCAAGATGCGTTCGAGGCGGGAGAGCTTCGCAAAGACGACGCCCGAGTACTGGCGTCATCGGGAGGAGATAGTTGGCATCGTGGAGCAGAAGCTGGGCGGCGATCCTGTTCCAGAGCCAACGGCCAGATCCAAACAGCCTGTTCAAGGTGCTAAGCTGGACTGAGTCATCAAAAAGCCTCTTAACACGTGACATCATCTTTTAAAACTCTGAAATCTGCCCCCACCCCAACGCTAAGCAGTGCTGAGTTCTAACTGATTTGATCATGTGGTTTTACAGCGTGTTGCTTCAGATTAAATAGCAGTAATTACCTTTTGACTACGTGTATGCGCCCAACACTGCCGGTCTAATCTGTTTGAAAGCTTGTTTGCTGCCACATAAGCTGATTTGAGTTCTGACACACTGTCACCGGCTGACCGGCTAATTGTTGTGATGTTACCGTGCAGTGCTTCAGATCCGACCGCGATCCAGCAGCTTGCCCTCCAGAGCCGGTCAGGTGACATCTCGACCTGCAGTCAAACAGCCCAAGACCCCTCAGCCGGCGCCAAGGACCAAAACTTCCACCCAACCCAAGACGTCGACGCCCAACGCCAAGGCTGCTTTCACCAGCAAGTATGGAGTAAAACATTTTCAGGCTTTTGAGTAAGATTGCCAACATCTCAATATCTACTTCTTCCTTTTGAGAGAGTGTTTAGCAAACTATCTCCACAGCATTACGACAGCTTCATACCAGATATGCCACATATTTGATAAATACACAGAATTTGAGGTCATCTTTGGTTGATTTGGTCAAGAAGCAAAAGATTGACGAGTTGACCAGTTGTTTCTGTTTACATGGCAGCTGAAATATAGAAAAAGAACATCGAGTACAGGTAAAAACCTATATTTGTGTGGCATTCTTCAGGACACCCCCCTTCAGTTCAGATGAAGAATCTGAAGAAGAAGAGGACACGGACGTGGAGGAGGAGCAGTCGCTAAAACAGCAGAGGGGCAAGTCCCCGAAGCCCAGATTAAATCAGGCCACTCCAGTCCAAATCAGAGCAACCAAAGCCAGTCCGGTCCTGACCAGGCAGGTGGCAGTGAGGCAGTCCTCCAGCCCCAGACCGCAGCAGTCCTGGGCACCAGGGGGCGGCGTGACCAGGACGGCAGTCACAAAGATGGAGAGCGAGGACGAGGAGGATGAGTGGTCAGACGTCAGTGAGCTGCAGGAGATTGATCCAAAGCAGCTTCAGGGTTACAAGGACCAGAACGGAAATGTGGAGAAAAAAAACCACGGCAAAGGTTTGTCTTTTACTGTCAGGTCACAGCATCCAGTGAAATAAGTCGTTCACTTATAAAATAATTACAGCGACAAAACATTTTTTTATGTATATTTATGAGCCAGATTTGACGCGGCTCTTGCGCTACCATTTCCCATAGTTCAGTCCTAACTGACTTGTTTTTGTCTTAGAAAACAAAATTACAGACTTGGCCAGAAAAATGGAGAAGCAGTTTGCCGAAAGAGTGGTGAGGAAACCAGCAGGGGGCGTCAGCATCTTACCTGAGAGGAAGGACGAGGTTCAGGAGCTGTCGGTGAGACGCCCAGACCTCGCTCAGTGGCTTCATTTTGCACTGTTGCTGGTTGATTGACACTGCAGTTAGATTATTAGTGCATCGGCACATTTTAGAAGTGTCAAGACATGTTTGTGCGGACAGTTCACAGATCTCGAGGAGAGCAGCGACTGGGCGGTCTCCTCCTTAGAGGACAAACAGCTCTCTGGAGCCCCGAGAAAGAGCTTGGACTCACCCAGCACCAGCGTCTGGGGAACCTCCACCGGAAAGGGTCCCAAATCAGGTCAGTGCCACATGTGCTCGCATACACTTTTAATTCCCCTCACTCGATCTTGATAGCAGAATATGTTGTTGATGGTCTCTGGTATATTCAGAACAGTCTGGCTTGTGAAGCCGCTTTAAACGGCGCCGTCTTCTGCCCGGCAGGTCTGACTGAAGCTGGCACAGGAAGCACCCTGAGGAGCAGCCTGTGCTCCCTCAGTGACATCAGCGACTCAGAGGATATAAGCAACAAACACATCTAACAATGCAGCTGATTCTGTGAAGTAGCATGGATGAAGAAACCTCAGTCAGCTTCTCTGACACCTACAGTCAATGCCATGTTTTGTACTTACTTTTCCTCACTATATGGAAGCAATATAACAGAAGAAAAGCAATACGTACTATAATGAGAAGCGTTCATCTGTTCAGGATCCATCTAATAAATATGTTAGAGCTGACTGTCATTTCTTTTTGGTTTCACTTTAATGCCGTGTGCCAACTCTTAGCTCGCCTCAGACCTTTACAGTGTTTTTTAGATTCTATTTTGTATCGTCACCGTAGCAACACTCCAGAGAGGCACTGTTTTTTTTTTGTACTTTGTGTCCGTGTAAAATTTTGTACATTTGAATTTTATATCACTTTGATGTGGCCCAATGAGATTGGACTTTGTATGAAAATATTTATGCAAGCAATAAAAGATTTCTTTGTCAACGGCGTTCCTGAAGTAACCAGAGGACTAACTTATGATAGATTTCAAGTCAGTTCCGGCGCGTTTTCTCAGCCTTTGGTTTAATTAGAACATTCCCGTCACCGGGTCATTTAATTTAAAAACAGGATAGTCTAATGTGGAAAAGAAGATGAATCAGAAAGCAATATAAATACAGCAGAAAAAGCACCGAACTCAAGGGATGAGCCAGCAAAGAACTTATTTTCAGTGATATCTTTAGGCAGCTTGGTGCAAAAACAGTATTTCTTTCATTGCATCTAGAAAAAACATGCAAAAGATATGACAGACACAAAATAGTATTTTTGCGACACCAAGATGACTCCCAAAGAAACAAATGTCTTGAAACTGTTCTCAGTCAGCCTCTCAGCGTTTGTTTCTGGTTCAAACGAACGTGTCCCGAGCGTAGGGTTGACTGGTCCTCGTCGTCGTTGCTCTGGTTGTTTGGCTCTTCCTGCCTGCATGATACAGTGGTGGCATCCAAGTTACTCTGGATGACGATGGCGGCTGCCTGTACGTCTGTCTG
The DNA here is from genome assembly GCF_027942865.1 of Odontesthes bonariensis. Taxonomy (NCBI): domain Eukaryota; kingdom Metazoa; phylum Chordata; class Actinopteri; order Atheriniformes; family Atherinopsidae; genus Odontesthes; species Odontesthes bonariensis. The sequence goes on along the minus strand of NC_134516.1, from coordinate 15,133,676 downwards.
GTACGGGCAGTGGCATACGTATGCGGTCTACGTCTTTTTTGTGAACTGATGCAGTTGAAATAGAAGATGAACATATGAGGAAGTTGGTTTTTTTATGACTTTAGTGTAGTCAAGACTTTACAACTTCAGAGGGAGGTTCTATATTCACCTAGATCGTAGACCTTCTTTTCCAGAGAAGTAAGTAAGCACCGTCCCGCCGCAGATGAGAAGAATGGAACCTCCCCAACCAATGAAAACTGCAGCTCCAAGTTCAAATCTGAAAGTTAAGAGTAGCAAGAGTTGTTACAATTACAAATTAATATCTTTAAGTAATCTCTCTTAAAGTGACATTGTAATGATGCTCAAGCCGTTTTAAGGCTGCTCACTTCTGTGCCCTGAAGTTTGGATCCACGAATTCGGATATGACTTTGTGACCCCACCAAGAGTACGTGATCATACCGCAGAATCCTGCCAGAGAATGTTACATTTTGGAAATATCTTCGTTTTGTAAGTTTAAATAATAATATTTGGAAAAATAAATATATTTATACCTGAAGCAAGGTAGGTTACACCAGCAGAGAATGTCACTCTTGCATTGGTAATCTCTGTTCCACCAATTTTGGTGCATTTCATTCCTATGAGCGCGAGGACACCCCCGAAGAAGCCAGTGATGACTGCGCAGACCGCAAGAGCTCTGACGACATGAAGGAACACTGAAAGACAACAAAAATGCAAAGCAAATGTTTTTTTAAAAAAAGTTAATTTCTTCTTGCTTTCCAATAACTTCATAAAGCTTAAAGTGCCAAGATAAATGTTCTTCAAAGCATTCTTGCCCGACATATCCCTGTAGCCTACATTAGCATGGCTGTAGCGCTAGTTTAGCATAACCCCACCTACAATTACATACAACAGAGGTACACAATTTCCACTTCCTCTTTGGAGATTTACAATAGTTGAAATCAGTAATGACCAAAAAAAAGGCTTGAGGTGAATTTTGAATTGCTGGCGTTGATCATTTCTGACTTCTGACTAAAAAGATCAACATCTGAGGGGCAACGGACAAACTCTAGGCTTCAAAATGGCACTTAAAGTCGGCTCCGCCCATCATTTGTTTACAGTTTATGTTAACTGTGCAACTCTTGTTTATGCATTATTTAAAAAAATGTCGATTTTTCATCTAGTGTGGGCTGCAACTCCTGATTAAGTTCTGGCATTAAATTGCCTGTTATTCTAAATGTCTAGTGTTGTGATGTTCGCGAACGAGCCGGTTCTTTTGAACGGCTCTTTGATATGAACGAAGGGAGCCGAGTCGCGGCGGCGCGGGAGCCGTTCTATTTCTCGTTCTTTTTTTTTTTTTTTTTTTTTACTCGTGCGTGTTTCACGCAGCTCCCAGGGGACATCTAGTTGCGGATTCCCCCCACATAGGACAACTACGAGTAGGAGGGGTAGGGCGCAGGCAGCTTGCACGTGCCCTTCACATGAGCAGTGAGTAAGTGAGCACTGACACTTCTGTATGGGGGGGAAGCCTTCGTGGCGCGAAAATAAGCGCCTAAGCGGCGCCACGCCAACACGCGCACACATAGAACGTGAGAGAAAAGTAATATAGGAATCTAGTCAGACAGTCAGTCACTCATTGCTCGCAGAAAGGGAAGCAGCCAAATTTGTTTCGAAATGAGCCAGAGAAAGAGGAGCAATATTGGGACCACTTTTCAGCTGAGGGGGATACCAAAGCTAAATGTAACTTATGCATCTTATGTAAGATTTCTGCCCCATTCCCAAATGTGTGCAGGACTTTGCGTTTGTGGAGTAACCAGAGACGGTCAAATAAGACTAAGAAAATCTTTTGAGTAACCATGGGTACGAGCGGACATGGCGGAAATTGATTATAAGCCTAAACTACTTTAAAAAAAAAAAAAAGAGCCAAACGAGCCAGTTTTTTGAACTGCTCTTTGAAAGGAATGAGCCATAAAGAGCCGAATCCCCCAAAAGAGCCATAAATCCCATCTCTATAAATGTCCTCTTGAACACGTTCATGATTTAGTACCTCAGATTATATTTATCTAAATAGACGATATTTGTCTATTTTTGGCAAAAGTTTAAGCAAGATGGAAATTTAGAAAGTGATCACTTGACGTTTATTAGGACAAAAGAAGACATTTTCAATTTTTTCGATTTTTATCTAATTTAATTTGGAATTCAGTCCCCCCTCCCCTATCAAATAATTTTCACACAGTCCCTAACTGCATATTTAACCAAAGACTTTAAAGCTTTCATGGGATCTTACATGGCAGTGCCAGCATGGATGGATAGTCCTTGCAGTCGGATACTCCTGTGGTATCCGAGATGCAGTCCCTCCACAGGTTGGAGTAGAAGTTGGGGGTAGTCAGCACAACGCTGCCCACCTCAGAGAAAGTCCAGTACTCTGTGGGAAGAGTGGAACACACCAAGATCCAGCCACAGAGGCAGGATATAAAACAGCCAATCTCCACATACATCACCACCGTCCTGTGCTTCATGGTGAATTCTGCTAATCCACCAAAAACAGAATAAAACTTTTTTTAAATGTCTCACAGTTGGGAACAGAACTGAGTCACTGCCGAAGTGCTGGTGGCAGACCAGAAGTGTGAATATTTGGTTTGTATCTCATCTTATCTCTTAGATAGTTTTGTCCAGTAAGCAATCGTTGGTGTTCCCAGCAGGTAGGGTGAAGGATTACATCACACCACAGTCCTTGTTGACAATTACACTTTGACCTACACAGACTCAAAGTGAAATAGAAGTAGTAATAGTAAGAAAGAAGAATGATTTGAAACCCAGTATGTGGATAAATATTGAAATGACCCGTGGTTTGCCAAAAACTTATTACATGTGGATAATAAATCGTTAAAACATAAAGAAAACATGCCGTTCATTTTTTTGTATTGAGGAACCTTAATGCTTGGTGAACCCCATAATTACAGCGTTAGATTTTTTAAAAAAAACATTTATTTGAATAAAAATGCTTTCTAACATAAGCAGTGACACTGTAGTTGTCCTTGGAAATGACAATGTTCTTAGTACTGTTGCTCGGGCGTAATTTGATCTTGTTTACAGTAAATATCTTGCAATATGACTGTTTCTCTCGTGAAAAAAAACAATTTTCTATTGATGTAGTTTCTGTCTAAAGGGGCCTTTGCTTTGAGATTATCGTGCATGTTAGACCTTTGAAAGTTGAAGTTCCTTTTCGTCACACAGTCACAACAGAGGCCATCTTGTAAGAGAAACCAGTTGCTTTGATTGCCGGTGGATGTGCTTTTCTCCTGGTAACACCTCTTTCTCTTCTTCTCTGATCGAGGGGACTGCGGCATGTCTGCTGCATACAACATCCAGTTAGAAACTGTTGTGGAGAAAAGGAGTCGAATGCGCGTCGGTCAGCCGTCCATTGGGGAATTTATTGAACATACCGTCACAGCGAATATGCATACAGAATGTTCACAAAATGGCCACAGAGTTTATTTTGTGACACCCTTTTATACATTCTTATCATAACAAGCGTACGTGGCCCTCTCTGGAGGCGCCTAGCTTTCACGTAATCATAAACAAGCTCATTCTAACTATCAACAATATTCATATGAACCAGTCAACAAGGCACACGATGTAATTATGACATGTCAAGAGAAATGTCATGACATTTCTCTCCCACATAGTCCCCCCTGAAATCACTTAGTGATTGATAGATAGATAGATACATGATCACATGAAATGATTAAATTAAATGATACTGAATTTAACAACAATACAAGTTTTACATTGCCATCACACTTGTCCACTGTTCGCAGTGCATAGGAGCGAAAAACCCACCGGCTACTACTTTCGTAACTCATGTTCTTATTTTGGGAAAACGGCCCCACCCCACTGGCGACCGACCACTTTACCAAAGGTCGCACTCCGAACAGTTGACTAACACAACTGGCAATGCACATATTAGTGATCCGTTCTGATTGATAATACACACAGAATGAATACACCTTCATCAAATCAATTAATCACAGTTTTGTGCCAAGTACAATACATAAAATTATGGAATATCACACAACAATAGTAATAAAATGCAATGTAATGCAGCTTTCCAGTCCCGTCCCATCGCCCGTACTCTGGTGTCGTCTGCTTCTGGCCGAACATCCGTCCGCCTGGGTCTGGAACTGCTAAGCTAACTCTGGGAGGAGAGGTCGCCAGTACGTCACTCCCAATCAACGAGATCTTCAGCATCTCTTCTCCCTATGAGACTATACTTGGTTCCACCCTCGAGGAAAGAAACTTGTGAACCGTCCGTTGATAACCTTCATTCGTTGACCCGCTCTTCCATGCGTTGGTCCTCAGACCTGGTCTCGCAAGGTCATCTGCCTCCTGATTCCCTCCACTGTTCGTTTGAACATCACTTGCAGCAACCACCTTGTCAGAATGGGTATAATGCAACACACCAATAGGGAGACCATTATCACTATCAACAATATTGCTATTCCCGCTTTAACTGTCATCGCTCCCCCTTCTCCCAAAATCCCAAACAGGCCAGTCCACCACCGTTCACCTCCACCAGCATCACATGTCAGCTCCTCTCTCCGTTCTCTGATCTTCTTCACGGCCGTTGTAAACGTTCCACCAGCTGCAGTATTCCTGGGTATAAATGTACAACATTTTCCCAACCATCTGGCAAACACCACTTTTCCCTCCTAATATATATTCTAAAGCTTGTCTGTTCTACCAAGCCTTCATACTCGTCTCATGTAGTTGTTCTCCAAAGCCTGCAAACCCCTCACTCGTGAAGTTAAGAATTCTCTGTTGATTGTAGTATATGTAATTAATCCACTCCCTATTTTGTTAATTATGATCCACGGCAAAATAGACTCAAATCCAGCCGCAATCTCACTGCGTGCTTTGAACTCAAAAGGAATCCCTCTCGGCTGCCCTATTGCATCCAAGTAAACGTGCTTATCCATGATGTAGTCACCACTAGATCTTTTAACTCTCCCTTTTTCCACATCCAAACCTCGCATCTCGTTTACCTTGTCATACACTAACACAACTGATGTGTTCCTCCTCACCAGTGCCCAAAGACCTATCCACCTGTTGGGGAACACATTTAACAAAACATCATCTCCATACATCCAGTAACTCTCAGCTATTGGGTGTGTCTGATCCCCAAAAAGATATAGAGTTAAAATGATCATTTCTATATTTTCACAATTTGATCCAAATGATTCAGGAGGTGCAGTGTGGTTTTCGTCCTGGCCGTGGAACAGTGGACCAGCTCTATACCCTCCGCAGGATCCTGGAGGGAGCATGGGAGTTCGCCCAACCGGTCTACATGTGTTTTGTGGACTTGGAGAAGGCGTTCGACCGTGTCCCTCGGGGACTCTTGTGGGGGGTGCTCCGGGAGTATGGAGTGCCGGACTCCTTGATATGGGCTGTTCGGTCTCTGTATGACCGGTGTCAGAGTTTGGTCCGCATTGCCGGCAGTAAGTCGGACATGTTTCCTGTGAGGGTTGGACTCCGTCAGGGCTGCCCTTTGTCACCGATTCTGTTCATAATTTTTATGGACAGAATTTCTAGGCGCAGCCAGGGCGTTGAGGGGGTCCGGTTTGGCGACCTCAGAATCGGGTCTCTGCTTTTTGCGGACGATTTGGTTCTGTTGGCGTCGTCGGGCCATGACCTTCAGCTCTCACTGGAGCGGTTCGCAGCCGAGTGTGAAGCGGCTGGGATGACCATCAGCACCTCCAAATCTGAGACCATGGTCTTCGGCCGGAAAAGGGTGGAATGCTCTCTCCGGGTCGGGGATGAGATCCTTCCCCAAGTGGAGGAGTTCAAGTATCTCGGGGTCTTGTTCACGAGTGAGGGACGAATGGAGCAGGAGATTGGCAGACGGATCGGTGCGGCGTCTGCAGTGATGCGGGCTCTGCACCGGCCCGTCGTGGTGAAGAAGGAGCTGAGCCAGAAGGCGAAGCTCTCGATTTACCGGTCAATCTATGTTCCTACCCTCACCTATGGTCACGAGCTGTGGGTAGTGACCGAAAGAACGAGATCGCGAATACAAGCGGCCGAAATGAGTTTCCTCCGCAGGGTGGCTGGGCTCTCCCTTAGAGATAGGGTGAGAAGCTCGGTCATCCGGGAGGGGCTCGGAGTAGAACCGCTGCTCCTCCGCATCGAGAGGAGTCAGATGAGGTGGCTCGGGCATCTTGTGAGAATGCCTCCTGGACGCCTCCCCGGTGAGGTGTTCCGGGCCCGTCCCACTGGGAGGAGACCCCGGGGAAGACCCAGGACACGTTGGAGAGACTATGTCTCTCGGCTGGCCTGGGAACGCCTCGGGGTCCCCCCAGAGGAGCTGGAGGAAGTGGCCGGGGACAGGGACGTCTGGGTCTCTCTGCTCAAGCTGCTGCCCCCGCGACCCGATCCCCGGACCAGCGGAAGATAATGGATGGATGGATGGATGATCCAAATAAATAAATCCTAATAAATATTAGTTTCATATTTGCATGTGGAAACCAAGATAAAACCCATGCGACATTGCATTTAACGGTAGTACTACCTACGTGAGTTCCAAAAGCATTCAAACTCACCATCGTAACCTGCTCTATAATCAGTCGGAGGCCCATCCTGTGATATACTATGATTAAATTCAGCACAAGAAGACTCCAATTTGTGGGCCTTCCTTTTTTTTTTTAAACAATTATGTAATTTATTTGGCCCAAACATCTCTCTGTCCTTAATACCCCACCTAGGAAACAATAACCATTTATCCTCTTCCGATGTGAAACCTACCTTCTCTGCATTCCCGTTGCCGGACCACCGCACAGTCCCTGAAGGTGTGTGGTTCTGGAACAACAGGCAATGCTCCTGGAGCGTCTGCGCATATGAGACACTCCATCACTGTCAGTTCTCTCGTAGTGTACCATGCCCATCTATACCACATACTCTGTGCTGCCTTAAACATCTTCCACAGTTACACTGTTTCCCTGACTACCTGTGCATGTACACTCCGTCTGTTCTGGGATTAACATGATTATTCTGTCCTGTAGTGCTAATGGTATCAAGTCCCCCTAGACTTTCACGAGAAATCTTTCTATTCTTACAACCATTGTGAACAACTTCTTCTGACCCAAGGACAACATGATCTTACCAGATTGCCCCTTTGTCGTGGGGTCCAGAGGCGGTGATTTGGTCGATTACCCAAATGATCTCAAAACATGATCCATACACAACAGTGAGGTCAGCCTGCACAAGTGAAGTTGCTTCTAAGTCAGGTCTCAGTTTAATGTATCTCACAGCTTCTGCCACACGCTCATGTGGTTCTCCTTCAAACTCACGTGGAATGACATCCGCAGGATCCGATGTAGTACACTTCTGTATTCTCACATCTGGACGTGTCAAAAGATGCACAACCTGCAAACATCCTGGCCGAGTCACAACATACCTACTCTGATTTATTAGTACTGAAATCTTATGGTGTCTTTTGGAGACATAAGAACAATGGCTTCTCATAGTCTAGTGTTGCCCGTTTTGGATGACTTTGACTAATTTTGTTTCAAACTTTCAAAGGCTAACTTAGCCTCGGTTGTCCTCTCCAGTTGTGCTTTCAACCTTTGATCTTTGGATTTTTTTTTTTGTGGGTTTTTCATGATTCCTTCCAGAGGAAGCAAATTTTATTGCATAATCTTCCCAAGAAAAAGATCATACTGTTTTATTTTAATTTATTAATACATTCATTTATTTTGGACATGGCGCTTTACTTACTCCCCGAACGTGGGATGGAGAGATATCAGTAGTTCCCTATGGGATCCATAGATACTCTAGTTTAGGCTAACAATGCTAAAATTTAAATTTGAAACTTTGTTTTGTTTAAATTTTAGAAATATTGGAATAGTGACATTTAGTTTCAAATTTAGAAACTTAGTTTTATAATAATGACACATATTTAAATTTAAGTTTTAGAAACTTAGTAATAGTGACACATTTAACTTAAAAACTTTGTTTTGTAATAATGACACATTTAATTTTAAATTTAGAAACTTAGTTTTGTTTTGTAATAATGACACACCTGAGGGCGGTTTTTAAACCCTTGAGTACATCTGATGTAAGTGTACTTCTTACCTCTATATGTCAATGTAAACCAATACTGGGATTCCTCTGCCAGAGGACCGCCATGGACCTGCCGGGCCACTTGCTCCGCCCCGCAGGGACTGGCCACGGTCCTGCCGAACACTCGGGTTTCTCGGTGCTCTCGGACAGCTGTAAACAAAGTGTCCCCTCTCGCCACAGGCCCAACATGCTCCCGAGGACCTTCGTCCTCCAGGTGTACCTCTTCTTGACCTTTGACAGGGTTGACGATGGACTTGCCCCTGTGATGGCTGTTCAGCGGCCCCCGCTGTCATGGCCTCATTTCGTAGTTCTTTTCTGTATTTGTTTACTGCATGCACCATGTGGTCTCGGAATTGTCCATGTGACATTGAATTCAACCCCACCGCATCCTCCAGCCTCCCCTGAACTGGGGCAGGCAGAGCCTCTTTGATGGAAACTCTGAACAATGTCACCCAAGCTGGGCTCTTCTCGATTTCTCCCTCAGACTCTTGTCTCCATTTCTTCAATTGTCGTGCAATGTACACAACCAGACTCTCTGTTTTTGACAGCGGCTCCCCCTTTAATGCTTTGAGGTCCACTCCTACAGGAAACTCAGCTCGTAACGCTCTCCAGAGTGCAGCTCGATATGCATTAAAATCAGTTCCATCAGCTCGGTGGCTCAACATCCAGTCATTCTCACTGCGTCTCAAAATGCCCTCCATGGTAGAAGTTCCAAAACAGTGCCCCCACTGCCTTAATGTGTCCCACAGTCAACAGTTTATCCACAGTCTCTTGTTCAAAAGCTCTTATCCATTTGCTTGCACCTTTGTGAATGTCCGGCATTCGAGCAACCAGCCCCCCTAGGTCGAGCATCTGCCACGGTACATACGGTCCCTGCGTCATTTCTATCAAACTCGGTGCTGACGATATTGGACTCTTATGTTCTTCAGAAGATGCCTTTTGAACTGGAGGTGCCAGTTCTGGTGATTTTTGATATTGTGGGAGCTGTCCCCTTGCCTGATCTGAATTACAGACGGCGCCTGGCTCAGGAGCTCCATGACTGCTTGATGTAGGCATTTGTGGTTCTGGACGTTCATGAGATATTTTGTGATTTTTTTATTTCAGAATCTCCTTGTATGTTTACTGCTCCTGGCAGTGTTGGATATAGCTCTGCATTTTCAAAGAAATGTAAAACTTTTAATTCAAGCTCTCTCTTCTCCTGTCTCTTTTTGCTTTTGTCCTTTGGTTTGTACGCTTTAATCCTTTGTTCCATAATCTTACAGGCAGCTCCATTAAAAGTGCCACCTTTTGGCCAGGGTGAGAAATTATTTTTTGTTAGTTTTTCCCATTTGAGATATCTTTTTAATATCTTTGGAATGTTCAGGATGTTTGGCGCTGATGATTATTGTTGGTGTTACATTCATTGTTTCACCTAGTTAGTTCCCTTCTTTTGACTTTTTTTTCCTTTTATTTACTTATTTTCCCTAATTTTATTATTATTATTATTATTATCCCCCTTTTTTTTTTCTAAACAACTCTTTAAAGTCAATTTAAATTAACTCTAATCAATGCTAATTTTATGCTTGGCTAAATTTAGCTTAGATGCTGCCAATTATGCTAATTGTTGGATTGGATATTGTCAATGCTAATCCTAATGTTAGCCTATGTTAGTTTTAAAGCTTATGCTCTAGGTTGGTTTTAAAATTAAACCAATGTTAATTCAATGTTAGGCTAATTTAGCTTGTTGCTATTTTGACTTCTAGTTTGGAGTTTGGTTACTATTATTGCTAATGTTAATGTTTGCTAACCAATGCCAATTGATGTTAGCTTCCTAGCTGTTGCTAATAAATGCTAATGTATTGCTAATTAAGAATTAAACCGATATTTGCCTTATTGCTCTTGCTAATTAATGCTAATTGTATTTCTGATCAATGCCAATTATGGCTAACAAAATGCTAACAAATGCTAACAATTGCTAATCAATGCTACTTATTGCTAATCAATACTAGCTTCCTTGTTGACCAATGCTAATCTAATGCTAATTATGCTATTCAATGCTAATTATCGCTAATCAATGCTAGTGATTGCTAACCAATACTAATTATTGCTAATCAATATTAGCTGTATTACTAATGCTACCCAATGTTAATTTATTGCTAATCGAAAGCTCAGTTAATGCTTACTCTGTTTGAAGTGACTCAGGCTAAAGGTGTTGCCCCCCCCTTTTGCTCACATCCGGATGCTTCCGATCCAAACCATACACAATGTCCCTCCACCAATCCAGATGATACAATGCACGTCACAGCTACGTCAATTCTGACCAATGACATGAAATTTTTTTGACCAATGAAATCTGAACACACCTCTAAATCTACCTCCAATGAAACACGTCTGAGACACGTAACTTCTAACCAATCAAATATGAACACACCACTTAGCCTGCCTCCCAGGCTCTTATTAACTCCTCCCAATCTGTAATCTCATGAACAAGACATAACAATTGAACCACACCCTAACTCAAAAAAGCGTTTGTCACACTTTTGTAACAAATTAAGAAAGAGAAAGAAATAAAAATCTGTCCAGCCGTGGACAGGGAGAAATACAAACCAAAACAATACAGAAATAACAATTGCACTATTCTTCACCTCAAAATGGCATTTGTTAAGAGAAAGAAATACAATTTAACATGCTGTGGTACAGACCAAACGATACAGAAACAATGCATAAGCGAAAAACTTTCTTTATCAGGAATGTCAACAATCGCCTGAATAAATCGACGAACAAATTAGAGACAGCAAACTCTCCTCTAAGTTTGCGAAACCAACTCTGCAATTAGCACATCACCTAAAGAAAACTAATAATTATTACAGTTCAACCATAAAGTGCCCTGGAAGACAAACAAGAAAATGTGATCTCACACGAACATTGTGGAACAGCATCAGAATGTCAAGGACGAGCGGTGCGCCTCCACACAAGCAGCGTGAATGCGCAGCACCTCGCTCTCACCCCTGAGATCCAAACACCTCCAACTGGCCTGTTGAAGATGCACTCAACCAAAATTCACAATATTAAAGAAATCAGCACACAGCGTTTAAAAATAAATAAATAAATAAATTAAAAAAATTAAAAAAAATCACAGCTCACTGTAACAACACCTTATTTCAACAAACTATCAATGCGGCAAATATAACTTTGAAGCAAATTAAGCAAATCTAAGTGTCTCTGCACTCGCTTAATCTTTTATTTAGCCTAAGATTATATGTAAGACGTTGTGTTAACTACGTGTTAACTCAAAATGACTAAAAAAAAAATACTCAAAAGTCAAGGGATTTTTTTTAGATTCACATAAAACAGCAGGATTTCACACACATTGACAGACAAAGACAGGTCACACACACACCAAGTCAGTCGATCAAAGTTTTGTGTCAGTCACCGTTCAAATCCTTACAGTTTTAAATTAACAATTTCTTTCATTTAGACTTTTAATTTTTCAGGAGATGTTGGTGTAGGCAATATATGAAATACAAAATGTGTTTTCTCTACAAGCCTTGTGATATGGTCTCTAAGGACCAAAGCACAGATGCTGACGTGTACTTTCAGCTTCCCTATGACCTCTTATCATAATCTCCTGTGGCCAATTCATGAACGAATTTGAATTTTCTTCTCAAAATGTCTTTATACTGAGATCTTGGATAACTCCAAAGAGTTCTAAGCAGATATAAAATGATATAAACATGTATTTAAAATGTGCCCGTATAGAACTGGAATTGACTTCTTCTGAGTTTTCTTGAACTGCCCTTTTGATTCCACCTCCAAACTTTTATGTTCGCAAGTCAATCAATTACCAGCATTCGTCTACTCCTTGACTAGTGAAAATAATTTTCACATATATTAATGACTAATGTAAGCCGTAGTCCCACGGTAGCCCAACCCCCAATGCATTAAAGGTCGGCCGTTGGCTCTATGACATCACTATGAACGAGTGATTAACACTCTGCCCGCTCTAAAAGCGTATCCACTATTCCAGTTTAAACTCATCGATTTATTTCCTGCCCGAGCATAAGCGACTAGCCCTTCCTTAATCACCACAAAAAAAAAAAAAAAAACACAACACAATAGCCAGACCAACTGCTCACAGCTGTCTGCTCTCACATAAGCTGCTGTTTACCCAATTTTTATCTCAATTCAAATATTTGGCTCCTCTTGGCCCAAAATTTCCAAAACAATTTCAACAGCCCCCCTGCGCAGAGGTAGACAATGAAATGCTTACCGATGCAGATCCGTCCTTCTCTTGTGTTCTTTTGATTTGGGGAAGCCGGAAAAAGCCGGCAGCTGTGCTCCACCAACAGAAATCCGCTACGTGATGGTAGTGTGGCAAGGAGCAGAGTAAAGGATGAAATTGTTAGAGCCAACAACGCCACCTGGGGACTTGCACCCCAGGATATGACAACTGAAACCCAATTGCTATAAGGACGCAGGGTCGTGACTGAGGAGGCAGAGACAGTAAAGTAAAGAAAGTATATTTATTGAAAATAATATTTAGGAATAAAACTTTAAGTAAAGCTGCTGCAAAGAAACAAAAGGTTAAACACAAGACGAATTCAATAAAGTGTTTTTAATGACAAAGCTAAAAGGCCGGCTATAACAAATTAAAAGTCAAATGACTAACAACATTAAAATCAGTGGGCTAAGGTCTCAGGGGGAGACATGCTACCGGATGTGTGTCCCATTCTTAAGCTGGGGTGAAACACTACAATTGAAAGACACAACAAACATGCTAAAAGTGCCCCAGTGTACTTGCATGCGAAAACGGAAGTGAGGTCCTCACCACAGTGCCTAGCCTCCCACCTGATGACACCCAGACCACACTGAAACTCAAAAAAAGGAAAAGTTAACAAACCCAATATCAAATCAATAATCAACCTAAAACACAAAGAACTACACAAGAAAGAAAGAAGTAAAACCAACCAAACACTGCACAATAAAACAGCACAAACAAACTAACAAAACAGCACAGCAGAGCTGTACAAACAAATTAACAAAGGAGCACAACAGAACAGAACAACAGGTACGAACAAACTAATAAAGACCAAGCACAGCAGCAAGTGAACCTACAAAGACAAAACACATATTAGTAGGACAAAGGATTGCACCAAACATAATGATGAAACAGGGACCCTACTCACCACCTGAATTAAGGTCACAACACAAGCTCAGCAAGAGGCTGAAGGAAGCCATTTTGAGGCTTTATATACAGGAAAGGGGAGGAGCTAAAGGAGGTGCTTACAGGTTGACTTTAGTTACGTTTAAGACCTATTGGTCCACTACAGTAGGAAAAAGATCCAACCTGCTGGCTTTTACAGCTGATGTCGGTTGTCGGGGCACAGAGGACACGCTCCGCCGGGATCCAGATGCAACATCTCACGAATTCGGGGTCACCATTATGTTGTGGAGAAAAGGAGTCGAATACGCGTCGGTCAGCCGTCCATTGGGGAATTTATTGAACATACCGTCACAGCAAATATGCATACAGAATGTTCACAAAATGTCCACAGAGTTCATTTTGCGACACCCTTTTATACTGTCTTGGATCATAACAAGCGTACGTGGCCCTCTCTGGAGGCGCCTAGCTTTCACCGTAATCATAAACAAGCTCATTCTAACTATCAACAATATTCATATGAACCAGTCAACAAGGCACACGATGTAATTATGACATGTCAAGAGAAATGTCATGACATTTCTCTCCCACAAAACATTTGAGATGCTTCTTGTTCAGCAGCCTAACATTAAAGGTGGAACACTAATACATTTGTTTCAAAGATATAGTAAAACACACCTTTCTGGATGGTTAACCCTGCATGCGGTTGCACAGTGAACTGTACACCAAAGTGCAATGACGACACTCGCCACCAGGCCGAGATACAGGGGTGGTCCAATCTCATAGCTGAGGAGATGGGGGTTAAAAAGCTAACATCTTTCATTCAACCGTAAGCCGGTTATTTAAAGACCTCGTGTTACCTCAGTTTTGATGAATCTGCTTTGCTGTGTAAAAAAAACGAAGCCACCCTGTTTATGTACAAACAAAAACCCGCCGCATCTGATACGCCTGCTTGGAGGAGAAATCGATGACACACGAGGGGAAGAAAACAAACAAAACAAGACAAACCAGTGACTGTGTTCAGAGAAGCTGATTTGACAACAGTTCGCGCTTTCTAGATGCAAGCGAGTTATACTCAAAGCCGGCCAGCTTGATGGCAGATGCGGCTATTAATATCCTTTTCTTGCTTTTCTGGTCCCCACCAATGCGCGTGCACTCCATCCCAAAAAATGAGAGCACAGCTCCAGTCAAGCCGAGGCAGAGACCTGCCAGCAGTAGCCCCCGAACTGCCTGGATGTGTGCTGGTAACACACAGATTATTAAAGAAAGAACATACAGACATAGGTAAAGGAAGTCAGTTATTCCTAGTCAGTGTACAGTGCAAAGAAGTAACGAATCCCCATGTTGGTACGAGTTTGGTAAGGTTTTCTGTACAAGGACAAATTAAAAATAATTTGGTCTGTTGTTTGTTCAGCTGCTACTTTACTTTACAAACCTAAGCCAGTCTTTCTCCTGCAACCCTTCAAAACATGCCATACTTGTTCAGTCGTTTTGTGATCGTACTCTCATGAATTCTAACATCCAACATACTAACTGAGGCATGAAGAATGAAAAGTTGCTCTGTGGTTTTTTGCAGTTTCTCTGAGCATTGCACAGTCTGACCTTCTGGTGAACTTCCTGGGATGTTCACTCCAAGGGAAGATTGCTGACTGTCTATTTTCCACTTGGGAATGATCCTTCTCATTGTAGAATGATGGTGTAACCCAGGTCAAAATAGACATTTGTTATTAAATAGTTAATAAATACAAAACAGAATTTCATCATTTAAATAATTTACTTTAGTGATATTAAAAACGTCTAAAATGGATAAATAGTATTAAAAACATTATTTCATGGTTTTGGTAATTTATTTTATCATTAGTTGAAGTTGAAAGGTCATATCTATCAGCCAATCACGTTGCTGATAGTCCTTCTCTTCTGGAGATTCTCGTCAGAATCGAGGAAGCAAGAACAGGTGGAGACACGTTCGTGTGGAGCTCCAGCTAGAAGGAGAAAAGAGCAGTGGTGAAGTCTACATTGAACGCAGGTATACGGCGTATACCCACCTCTTTTTTTGGTGGATTTCCGTATACCCACCTAAAATGCTCAGTATACCCACCTAAAATTCGTTTTTCAATATTTAGAATAACACAGCCACGTTTCATCAACTACCACTTCTCATAATTTAACAATACAACGACAACACTTCAGAATAGCATTCATTCGGAAATTGCGGTAGTCAGTCAATCTCCCAGGGATTCACTATCAGTTGTTTGACAATAACGTCCCATAGAAACTCTTCTTCTTTGTATTAGTTGAAAGCGGTGATTCTCTAACGCACAACAGCGCCCCCTATAGGAGTGGAAGGTGGAAAACTAAAATGGATGTGTGTGTATATATATATTTTTTTATGTATATTACATATATAAACGAATGTAATACACATATATATATTACAATTAATTAATTCTGACAGCCCTTGTCTATATATATATATAAAACAACCTGTCTCAAGATGTGATGGTGTTCTGCTGCTTTAAAACAATCACTCTGTTAGGTCTCGCTCTATAAGGGATGAGTACAAAGATTAAGTGCCACAGGGAGTCCCATTGCCACTGAGATACACAGCACACAGTCCACACAATCAAAGTGAGTTTATGCTGTCCCTCATGCATGCAAGGGGCAGGTAAGTGCAAAGCTGCGACCCCACAAACATGTTTGTCCCTTAACACGTTAAGACAGAATTATAAATGTGCTGTTACCAGAATGGCAATAACCAAGTCGTAGTGCATTATTAAAAGCCCTGTGTTATGTCATAGTATTGTAGTACTATGGTACTTAACTTTTCAATGACTATTACAGCGCGCCACTGGAGGTACGGCGTGCATTAAGGGGCTACTATTGGTCCCAAGTCCCGACCCCTAGTTTGGTACCACGGGCCTATGATTGGCCAACTATACAGTATACCCACCTCAAAAAGGTAGACTACACCACTGGAAAAGAGCTAAGTTTCTAACTGGATTTGGCGATTTAATTTATCACTATAAGTGTTTTGTTTACCCTTCCGTCTATGTCGATAGACTGTGGTTTTGTTTAGCGTTTTAGTTTACTGAGGAGATTCGCGGAGATGCAGTTGCTTTTGAAGATCACGCATCCAGCGCGTGATCAGGGAAAATAGATGGCGAGCCACCCGAGATAGGAGCAACGACGCTGAACCGTGCTTGTACATTGAAAGAAACACCTACTCTTCTGGTCTGGAATAGTGGACACCGGATTGAGAGGGAAATTGTTTCAGTTTGCCTTTTCCTTTCCCTGCCGGGGAGCTATCACCAACTGCGGTAAGACTGTGCTAGTTTAAGCCGCTATTCTTCTCCCCTCTGGATCACGGGAGCAGTGCGTGGACTGCTCCGCGCTGCTGTGTGAAAGGGAACGTCTCCTTTTCTCTTGCTAAATGACTGTTTAGCGCCAAGGACTTGATTTAATGGACATTGATACAGTTAACCGTTTGTGTTTCATGTTATGTGAATAATGTGAATGTGTTTAACTGAAAGGTTGATTGATACTGTTACTGGTGTTAACTTTCTCATGTGGGTTTACTGAGATGCTCTATGTTTCTTGGTTGTAATAACCTACTGGTAGAATTAAAATAACTAGTTATACCAAATAACTGCAAACTAACTGGATAACAAACTAAACTAGAATACTAATAAGAGCTCAACTGAGATATTAACTAAATAACTGAAACTGACTGAGTTGAAGTTAATTAGATGTTAAGAATTCATAATGGTTTTCTTTACTTAAAGGGTAACTGAGTAAAACTCAGATTCTTCTTTGGATTCACTTTGCATTCATATGCAATGGTTTTTCTGTGTTGAATGTTTGTATTGTAGTGTTTTGAAGGATCCTATTTCTTAATAATACTACTTCTATTTCTATTTTTGATAAAGCCGGCAATTCTAAACTTATCTTTTGGTCTGTGGTGTTTTCTCTGGTTTCTCTTATTTTAACCAATTACTGCTCTTCTACGAATCTAGGTTTCTGGTCCAACAACAACTACTTTATTTCAATATTTGTAGTAAGTGCTTCAATGGACTCCAAATAGTTTGGAAAAACTGACATTTAATCCTTCCCAGATTGATGGGCAGCAATAATTGCTCTTCGAAGAGAATTGCTGATGTCTTTTCCTGATCAACTAATCGAGTTTATTTTATTGGCAGGGGTTAAGCAGTTAAGCAGCAGCACTTGGCTGCTGCTTAACCTCCTAATTCCTACTGAAGCAGTAAGAATGGACTACAGGATTTCACACTTATTCGCTGCAGTTTGGCTTAATACTTTGCCTTTTTGTTTTTTAATGAATAATTACAGAGTGTAATATATCACGCGTTGTATTGAACAACCCGTAAAACCTGGTGTGGACCAGATGATTTTCTCCGTTAGGTCTAAACACGTAAAACTTTCAAACTGAGTGAGGATTTTTTTTTTTTTACCATGACTGTACCTACCTTTGACTCTCCACAGCACGCCAAGGTCTACACAGTTCACCACAGCAGTGGAGTGTTCATAGCAGTCCTTCCACCGGTTAGACCAGTACCAGGCCGTCACCACCACAGAAGAGCCCCCTTGACCCCCAAGCTGCGCCACTCTCGAGAAAGGCAATTTTAATTTGAATAAGATGACAATATAATATGAATAATATCTTGGAATAATTTCTTATATCATATATCTTATGGTTTCAATTCTATTCTCACAACTCTCACCACAACCCAATAATCCATTTTGATGTCTTATATTGTATTGTATTTTTAAAGAGGCAAATTAAAAGAAGAATGATAACAAATTTATTTTTTATCGTTTGCTTTTCACATATAAATATATATATATATGTTGTGAAGGGTTTTTCCATGATGTCATTGAAGTCGGTTTCTCAGACTTTGGAAAGAAGCATTTAACTGAAATCATGAAAATAGAATAAACAACACTGGAAATGGTGTCTAAACATGATATTTCAAAGTGATGCTATCAATTTAATGTCATACTGTAAACTTAATACTGTATTTAAGTGGTTGAGGAGGTATTCCCATCCTTTACCTTAGTAAAAGAGCAAATACACGATCGTGAAAGTATTCATATTGCACAGGAAACGCTGCAATAAATGACAGTATTTATTACCATTAAAATGTACATCAGGACTTAAAATCAAATGTTTTCAATGCAGAAAATGTGCCCCGTCTATATAAGTGTGGACCGTGTTCTTTTTAAGTTTACATTACGATGCTAGCCTGGGAATTCCCATGCTGCTTTGCGCTCGATTTCATTCTCACTGCAAAGTCAGCCTGGGAACCACCGCCCTTATTTTTGCCAGAGTTTGGGAACCAATCACAGAACGGGGGGGGGCAGCAGCAGCAAGACGATGACGACGTCTATGCGCTACACCGAAGCTTGTAGAGTGTTAATCCAACATGACAGCGGACACAACGTTACCGTTCGATGCAGCCTTAGAAAGTGTTTCGGAGTAGATTCACCCTAGGGTCATTTGAACCGTGACATCCAGCCAAGTAGCCCACCCGAAGTTTTTCCGATATTGGCTGAACATCAGCCGAGTTACTGAGTTATCCCGAATAGCTTAGTACAAGCGCTAACGGACCCTGGCAGTATCTCCAAAATTACCACACTAAAATCACATGTCATGACACCAAACTTCTACAGTAGTACAAATATGGTCTGTACTCACAAAACGATGCATTTGGAAGTTTGTACATAGTCCAGGAGTTTATTATTATCAACACAAGCCTGATAGCTTTTCTGCTGCTAAAGCTTCGTTGACGTCACTTCTGGGAGCTTGGAGCTTCAAAGTAAGATGAGGGTTGATCTACTACTGTAGACAACAAAGCAAGGCTGCTCAATTTCTCCATTATTAAAATAAATTCACAACTCTACAACATAAAAATTCATGTAGAATATAGCATATAGGCCTACTTTGTTGTTAATTTAAGTAGCTTAGAGCGCAAGTTTACTTTTATTTTCCATTTTTTTCTTCTTCCTCGTCGAATTTCTGTCGTCATCTGGTATAAGTGATACAATTGGCTATGAATCGCGCGCAAAGCAGCATGGGAAGAACCTGACGTCATTTGATAGACATTCGCAGCGCCCAATAAACGGCTCTAGGCATTCGTAAACCACGCCTCAAATACGAGAAAATGCACACCTAGTTCCCAGACCACCATCTCATCGAGATTGTGGACGCGTCAGCCAGGCTAGTACGATGCTAAATTCTTGAGACATTGAGCCATTCCTTATTCCTTCGTTTATTGCAGCGAAAACATTGTATTTTTGCAAAGTTGTCTGTTATGTGTAAACCCAACACTGGTTTATCCCTTGAATTAGGTGTCTTTTTTTTTTTTTTTAAGCTTGAATGATTTATAGGCGAGTTTAACAACCTACAAAATACGATCCTCTGAAAATAGTTAGCCAGAGTACACACACTGGACTCAATGAGAGTTCAAAAGCTGCAAGAACTTCAAAAAGAACTTCAGAGAGTCTGCACAACTACTGCTCAAGACCACTTTAAAAGATTACAAGAAAGTCTTGCTCCCTAAAAACAATATATAAAGAAATAATCTATCTTCATATTTAGAACGTAGGCATCAGATTGCTTGAATTTTCCCATAAAATTAAAGTTGATATTGGTATTTCAGTTCTGTGACAGAGTTTGGAATTTTTTGTGACTTCCACTATGAGTAATCATTATCATCATCACATCCAAACATTTCCAGGCATCTTTTCAATTATAAAATCCCTTAATTTGCTACAGGATTAGTAAAGGTTAAAAAGTGACCATTGCTTACAATCACTGCAATAGAAGAAAAACAGACATTACCTGCATGCAAGAGTGAATTTTTGGATGACATCTTACTGAATTTTTGATCCGGTCTTCACTTGAGACAGTAGAGGAGCCTTAAAGCCAGGCAAATGTGCTTTATTTCCACTATTTATTAGCTTAACTCTTACTTGCCTACCTCCAGTGGTCCATTGCAAGAGTGCTGCCCACCAAACCCAAGCCCAGTATGCAAAGCAACAGGCCCAGGATCTGAGCCAGTCTCCTCCACATATCTTTAATCTACCAAAAACAGTACAAGAAAAAGCTTCATGGATAGTGTAGCACTTCTTTGTCTGGTATTGTAGTTAAAAATGTTTTTTTTTAAATCAACTGGGAACACAAATCTAATAATCCAGGATTATAAGGTCAACAATCCTTCCCTACCTTGCAAAGTAGGTCGACTACCAGTAATTCAAATAGATAAAACTTGCAGGGCTTTTTGGGTCAGATTGAGTCGTGCTACTGCTTGTGTATTTTGTATTTGGATCATGGTTTGAATAACAACAAAGCAGGCTCTGTTTACTGTCAACCAGACCTGATTAGCATGATGGACGTTTTTTTTTTACTTGTGTAAAGGTTAGTAAAATGCCAAAACATCACAGAAATGAATGTCCAAATGCAAATTCTAACACGTTTAGAAGTGTGAAACTCATAACAGCAAACAAACATGTACGCAAGAAGACGTTTTAAAACAAAGATGTGCAACAGCTTTTATTAATAAAAAAAAACAATCAACGGAATGTGGTTTGAACTCATATGCATATTCAAATATTAACCAAAATGAATTCAACCTCCCTGCTCAACATATTCTTTCATACTTGTTCTTCGCTTATTAGTCACATCTTTCTAAATAAAGGAATTTTTGATGAAAGGTGTAGTTTCACTCCTTGAGCTGCCTGACAGCGAGGACACTGTACGGCTGCGGCGGCTGCGGCTGCGGCTGCGGCTGTGGCTGCGGCGGCTGTGGCGGCGGCGGCTGTGGCGGCGGCGGCTGCGGCTGCGGCGGCTGCTGCTCCTTGACTCAGACAAAGTAGACAGGCTGGACCTTGAAGACAGACTGGACTGAGACCCAGATACCAATCCTGATCCAGATCTTGACCCTGCGGACCCCACAGATCGGGCAGTACGCTCTGTCATAGGTGACCGCCCTGACCTAGCGGTGCGTCTAGATTTGGATGTACGCTCTGATTTGGAGATGGAAGAGACACCTGAGCGCTCAGATCTGGACGACAGCTCAGAAATGGAGGACAGTTTGGTTTTGGATGTGATTACTGATACTTTGGACAGGGCTGTGGTGGACTTGTTTTGCTCTGGGTCTGGCTGTGCTCGAACGATTACCCTAACGGAAGACAGACATGGTTTATTTTAAACATGACGAAAGAGTAGGATCCCACTTTCCATTACATATTATATTTTAGCTTGTTATGACTTAAAGCACTCCATGCAGGTAGAGTGACACCATGACAGGGGCAGAGCCGAGGGATGGCTCGGGGTGGCCATGACCGCCACTCACTTGTGCCTGGCCACCCCAGACAAAACGCATAGAAACTGGAGTTGCATCTAGAAACTCTTTGAAGACTATAGATCAGGGGCCTCCAACACGTCGCTCGTGAGGTACCAGTAGCTCGCCGCCCCTTTCCAAGTAGCTTGCCAAAGGGCCAATGAATCATACATTAATTTGAAAACTTAATTGGTCTCTCGGCAAATCTTGATGAGTCAGCGACCAGCGACCGCAAATTGAATTTGCTCCCGGGCGCAGTCTAGTCACTTGTGGTCGTTTTGCGAGGCTGAAAATCGAAACTTAATCAGGCCAATCAAATCGTGAGGAGCGGGGTCGGAGGCCGGGCTACCTAGTGACGACAGAGGTGCTACATTTCAGTGTGTAGTTCCAGAGAGAGGTAAACAATGGCTGCGTCCAGCGAACAGCCTTTCGAGTTGGCTTTGGCAGCGACTCTAGAAGATTTAAATATAAATTTTTCTTTGCGAGACGAACAGATAACTGCACTTAAGTTTTTCTTGAAAAAAAAAAGGACGTTTTCGGAGTTTTGCTCACCGGGTACGGTAAAAGTTTCCAGCTTGCTCTGTTGGTGGGACGACGCTCTGATTGGTTGTTTCGCCATCCTATTGCGTGGCGTTGAGTGCAGAGGCAACTTAACAGACAACCGTTTATCCCGCCCACACTGCTATCCAGCGTCAATCAAAGCTGTACAGGTCTGGCTTGCTAGGCTAGTGAGAAGGAGTTTACGATGGCGACAACATGATCAGTGCTCTCAAGGCGTTCAGTGCAAAACTGTCATTGTACATTCAGCAAGTGAAAAGCAGAAGATTTCAGCACTTCCCCTCTATCTCAAAGATGCTGGACAGTCACACAGGTGCAGCCAGCATTTTAAATGTGTCCAAGTATTGTGACCTCTTATCAAAGCTTGGACAGGAGTTTGCTGACAGATTCAGTGACTTTGAGAAACTTGAGCCCTGTGTGACATTTATGGCCAACCCTTTCATGGATGTGGACACATAAGTGAGATTTCAGGACAGATGGCTGAACTTTTCTGAGTCGATCTTGAGGAAATGGAAATTATAAACCTTCAGAACAATGTGCAGTTAAAGTCTCAGCAGCATTCACAGCATTTCTGGAGCTTGGAGTCAGATAATTATGAAAATCTTCACCAAGCAGCTCTGAAAATGTCTGTTTTGTTTGGGTCTACATACCTCTCTGAGTCAGCTTTTTCTGACATGAATGTCCTAAAATCAAAGCTCAGAACAAGACTGACTGATGAATATTTAAATGACTCCATAAGAGTGAACTTAAGTCGATACAATCCAGCATACACCTCCTCTTGTTGACTCCTTGCAGTGTCAGTCATCTCACTAGCTAAAAAGGCTGAACTTCTGAACACATTCACACTCACACACACACCTTCACTGCTCAATATTGAACTGAACTAAATGGTTTTTATTGTGAATGCAATTTTTGTTCTTTATTTTTGATGTGTTAATACAGAATGTGAGATGTGGACAGTAACATATTGTAAATGTTCAGGAAAAGAAGGCTTATTGAGTTTGTTTGTTCAAAATGAGCGACGATAATAAATGTTACAAAACACAAGTAGCTCTCGGCCATTTTTATTTTGTTAAAGTAGCTCTCAGAGGGAAAAAGGTTGGAGACCCCTGCTATAGATGCATAAAGAAAGTTTAAAAAATCTTTAAATGGGGCATTAAAATAATAATTACTAAATCAAAGCTACTAAAAGATTATTAGAATTGTCTTTTGAAATTAAATCAACAAAAGCCTCTTAACGCAAGGGACTAAAGATTTGAGCAACTGAAAAAACAATTATTATTAATTAATGATTAAATACAATTAAATTCGACACCAGACAAAAGAATACAATGAAGATTCACTCGGCTAGACTCAAATAGGGCTTCACACATGCCCAAAAGCTTTTGCCCCATGCTGAAAAATAATAAATTCAGGTTCAAATACCCCTGATACTAAGAATATTCCCACAGTCCTCAGCTCTACGTTTAGGGGTATTTTGAAAATTAAAGTGCGCTAACCTGATAAAATTCTGACAAAAATCCGACCTTACTGGCAACAGCATTTATTTGAAGGAGCGCCTGCCTTACAATGCATGGCTGGATTCATTTGTAAAATGTATATTAAATGAAAATCCATGAGTAATCAAGCAACATTAGCATTTAGTTGGAGGTGTACTTTTGGACAACTTTTTGTCTCTTTATGAAATTCTTAGCTTTTAAGCTGCTAATTTCCACACTTTCCTCACCAACCTGTCGCTGCGTCAGTCTAGCCTGACTACGTCATACTCACGATTCTAGTCAGAATGTGAGTCTGATACCGCTCAATAGAGTTTTGGATATGGGGCGTGTTTCAACCGAACCAGGAGAAAAAATGCCTCTTCGCTCAATTGGATAGACCTAAAACCAATCAGAGCAACGTAATATGTGACGTAGATTAAGCGACACACACTTGTTGTAGGAAGGACGGCAAAAACATCTTTTCTATCGATAAAAGCCTTTATCGCGTTCCTCTGTTCGTCTTTCAAAACGAATGCAATGTGGAGATCCTGTAGAACAGACTCGATGGCAGAATCTACACACCCTAGCTCTCCAGCGGCTGCCATGTTTGTTTCAAACGAAGTCAAACCAAGCGCCCTTTAGTGACGTAGTCGATAATGTCCCTGTTGATCATCTGTCCATCATAGTATAAAGCCCGCCCTGGCAATCTGATTGGGTCGACTGATTCGATGTCGGGCATAATGATTTCCCAACTGAGCAGAGCCAGACCGAACTTCCCGACCAAAACTTTTATGAGCGGGGCTAAGTTCGGCTGGCACCCAGGCTAGCGTCAGTCAGCTTGTGCTGAGCAAATGAGTTTGAAAAAACTATTATTGCGGTATAAAACTCCAATAACACAAAAGTTGTGGGAAAGTGTTCATAATTCTTTGTGTTTAATTTCTGTGAGCATCTGTTTCACATTCAAGCGGTTCTGTCATTTATTAACATTAGAATACCTGTCATAACCACTTGAAGAAACATTGATAAGCAGGTGCTGTATGCATCCTGAGGGGCGTCTTTCAGATTAAGGAAACATTTTGTTCTTTCTACTAGTAATCAGAGGGTTGGCTTCTCAACAACTCCACACTCCCACCTTTAAAACTCCTGAGCGTTAACAGAGCCTGTCCACTATGAATGAAGACCGCAGAGGGTGCAGATATTCATTAAGGTCGGTGAGGGTGATGTTACTTATTCACTTTCCACTGACATGTGACAGCAAATATGTGTTTTGACTCACGTGTCCTCTCCTCCACAAAGCGGCTTACACACCGACCACAGGTGGAAGAAACCACCAGCCATGTGAAAGGCTGATCCCACCCAGCCCAGGAACAGCGGAGTGCCGAGGTCATACCTGTTAATATCCCACCGAAAAACTGTGAGATCAACATTTAAAGACTTCAGTCACGCTAAGAACATTCCTGCTGATGCAAGATAGATAACAGTGGTTAAAAGGAAGCTCGCAAACTTACTTGAGTCCCGTGTAGTCAGGGTTGAAGGTTTCTATTGAGACATACTGTGCATAAACAGCATATCCAGCTGTGGACAGCACACCTGAAGGAAAACCATGTTGAAAGACAAAGAAAAGAAGTTACACCTGGCGGTGCATACTAGTGAAGACTAACATAAGACTGAACTCAGTCTAATAGGACTGGTCAAAACATGTGATGTGTAAGATAGTTGCTTAAAGGTGGGGTAGGGGATCTTTTTCTGGAACATTTTTTTTATATATTGCTTGAAATACTCTTCACACCCCCATTGCAACCAATTAATTAAAAGTTTTGACACAAATATGAAAAGTTTTAGTGGCCTCTAGAACGTACAATCTAGGAAAAACACTATCCAATCATACTGAACGGACCGTTAACAATGATTGGATTCTGATGCCGTCTATCAAACTGCAATCTGCTCCTCCCTCCCCCTCCTTCCCCCTGTGCGCGTACCCTGCTCCGTGAACGAATTACGCGTCCAGAAGCTTGGCAGGAAGCTAAACTAGAGCCAGCTTGGCTAGCACCTAGCATTATTAAACGTATAGTTAGCATATACTAAATACTAAATACGGCAACGATCGATGCTTGCTGTCAGAACAGCGCTCGTGCACCTTCGTGCACCTTCGTGCACCTTCGTGCTCGTGCGCGTTCAAGTACTCTAGAGGCGTGCCTTCGGGGGGAAAGTGAAGAAAAGGGTTGGGACTTTTTACCTGTGTATTTTCAAAATGCAGCTTCGCTGGACTCAAAATCCAGGATCTCCTACCCTACCTTTAATTTGAAGGACTTCTAAGCCTGAAAGGTTGATAACACTCAGCGCAATTACATGCCCAGTTAAGTCAGGCTATGGTTCCAGCTCTGTACAATTGAACCGAACCATCATCCTTTCCACAGTGTACGTCGGCATAATGGAGCACTGAACGAAAACGTCCGGGTGAAACCCTAACTCACGTCCGTACAATAACTGCGCTCCGAATGGCGGTGGGCACATGTCCAACATTGTCAGAGATTCAACACTTCCAGTCACTGTCACAGTGCCCCGATCGGAAGAGTGCAAAGCCTTCATGACAGCGGAGTTTTCAAGTGAACATGTGCCTGCCTTATTCCCAATCCTCTAAGAAAATCTACAGATTCTTAAATCTGGAATATCAGCAGGTTGAATTTATTGCATGAAGGCAACACATACACATTTCAAAATAGCCCAACAAAAGTTGGACATAATTAAAAAGCACTTTCTCTGCGTTGCTCAAACACCTCAAGTAAAGTCAGCTGGATAAACCGAAAGGTTGCCGTGTAACATTTACCACTGATGATGTGGCAGCATCCTCCCGTGTAGATCTTCTTGTACTTCGACTGGTCTTTACCCCCAATAAAGGTACATTCCATACCCAAGAGACTGAGTATAAACCCTAGTAGACCCAGGGAAAGAGCTGCCATCAGCAGGCCTCGCACAATCTGGATGGAGCCTGGAGTCGTACAAAAGGTCAAAAAGATGCTTTTTAAAAAGCAGTGTTGTAAGACACAGTTTGAAAGACGTGAATTGTCTTTGCATACCTTCCACAGACCACAGCACTGGGAAATCACGACAATTGCGGACAGCAGTTGAGTCTTTAAAGCAGGATCTCCATAAGCTGGACCAGTACCAGGCTACTGTGAGGATGGACCTGCCCCCCATGCCCCCAACAGAAGTGATCTTCCAGCCCTCCATGGCCATCGTGCAGGCCACAAAGATCCAGCCTAGCACTGTCATTAAGAATCCCCAAATTTGGACGACTCGGATTTTCATCTCTGCGAGGTGATTCCTGTCTCTCGTTTCTTCAGAGTCTTATTTTTTGCCCTTTTGCTGAATTTCTTTGGCTTTTTTAAAAAAAAAAAAAATTGTCCTCAGATTGTAGTCCCTTTCTCATGCAGAGATGGTGTTCATCCCGAGTCCAGTATTAGTTTTCATCCGAGATCAAACTGAATTATGAGTGACCTCTTAATAAGCAGCTCTTCACAGACAGCTGAGACAACCAGTGAAAACCAGTGGACTCGAGTTGTTTTACATGCAGGTGAGAGACAGCAGTCTCTCTGGTTCCCATGAGCCACAATGAAATGCTGTGAGATTTGAATCTGACTAAGAGTGCTCATCTAAGCATGTGTCTCAAATTACAGAAGACGCCTTGTATACACTCTGTACTTTCCCTCATATACATTCATATATGTGACTCAACATCTGCAACATTCAATTCGTATTGGATTTTCAATGTAACCCAAAAATCAACTGTGTTGAAACTAAATCAAGTGGAAATAACAACTTCTGCACTAATAAAGTGTTATTGAATTGAAAACTATTAGTAGCTAATAGCTTGACTATTAAACCTCTAACTACATTTTGAACACATCAAAACTTCATGGTTGTTTATGTTTGGATAAACAAGGAACCTTAACCAACTCGGAAATAGAACTTCATGGGATGTTTTCTTGGAGTTTTCCTGGCCGGAGATCAGAATTCCCGAGTTTCAATTGCCAAATATGCAGCAAAACCATATCAGTACCAGGAAGTATGAGTCTGGCTGCAGCCGGTCATAGAGCAAAGCAGTAAATCTCCAAAATTAAACATCTTTTTTTTTTAATCCTCGATGGAGCATAAAAAAGGAAATCTTGCAGGATAAATATCTCTAGCGTATACATATCATTGCTTTGTGTATTTCTTTCCAATTATGATTTCTCAATAATTTTACATTATATGAGATTTGACCATAAACTTTGCACGTTTCTACATCACTGACCTCCACGTGTTCGATAAACTATGTAATAACACTCCTGCTACGAGTTAAGCTGCTTGAAGCCTCGTTATTGACCGTGCCTCGGGTTTTAAGCTGCTAGTTATTAGTAATTTTACCCCTCTATGCTGGTCTCATGATTACAGCATAGCGTCTTTGTGCTGTTCTAATTAGAGGTAAACCTGAGGTAATGACAGTTTCTGAGAGTGATGAATGTTCTTGCGGCGAGGATGAAAGAGCTCCTTTGCTCATAAATCCTGTCAGCGTACGGCAAAGTTATTGGCAGTGATATATTGACAATGACGAACTGGTGAGGAATTCCTCATTGTTTGCAGAACGGTGGTTCAGATAAGTTTTTTACGAGAATAACACACAAAACAAAAGCAAACACAGCAATGCTTATGTGACCAAAGCAGCCAAAAAAAAAAACATAACAGGAAAAACAAATGTGACGGATGCTAACCGCTAAAGTAGGCTCTTCTGCACTCTCATACGGCCCTGTGATGGACTGGCGATCTGTCCAGGCTACCCCGCCTCTCACCCAATGACAGCTCCGAGACCCGGACTTGGATTAAAGGGGTATAGAAAATGCTTGGATGGATGGATGCACTCTCATATGATGATGTTCACCGGTCATTTAAGGTGCATTAATTCTTTGTCGTGATGTAATTGTGTTGATCTTCATGTGTCCTGAAAATGCAGGAGATCTTAGAATTTACTCTGGCAACAGCAGCAAGTTAAAACTTGTCAGTTAACAAATACATTATCTTATCACCCACTAAAAATACCATAAAAACAGAAACAAAGATACTCCATATCATTTCAACTTACTTTGCTTTGGACCAATCTTCATTACATTTAGGTTGGTATAAAAGTGAGGATGAGAATGTGTCTCGGGGTGTTCACATGTTCAACTAACTGGATAATCTCCCTTTATCCTGTTTAATTTGTGTTGATGCTATGACATCAGCGGCTAATGAGATATCTGCATTTCTGTAACTATGGCCGCAACATCAAGTGCAAACATATAATGTTCCCAAATTATGTGCCGTAAACATTATGAAGAACCAAACCCATCAAGCAGGCCAATACAGCTATTGTCATTTTAAGCAAAAGACCTTGGATACATCGCTGTGAAATCTGGTTCAGCCATTGATGAAAAAATCTTATGGTCCACCAAATCAATTTGACAGTTGCTAAGGTAGAAAGGGTGTCTGCTTCACAAGACAAGGGCCTGATAAATGAGGTCTCCAGAAACCACAAGTAAGGCTTCAGTCTGAGAATAAAGGGCTCTGTTGGGAAAACAACAAACAAACTATGAGATATTTCAAGATATGATGGAGCTTGGACAATAAGAGAATTATATATGAGAAGAAAAACTTCAAATTTAATTCTTGAGGCAAAAAAGAGAGAATTTTTGAGGCAGCTCAATGATGAACAGTTACAGCATCTTGAAGTAACAAATGCGTTGTCAGGGTTTGAGTGGGGAGGTAGGACACGGATGCAGACTCAGAGGATGTAGAAAGTAAACAGGGTTTTATCAATTCTAAAACAAAGGACAAAACAAAGCACGGCTGAGCCGGATATCAAAAAACCTAAACTGTGGAATAATAATTGAGACAAAACAAAAGACTTGACACGGCATGGATAAATACTTAACTTAGCGAAGCATGAGGGATGTTGATTGATGTTGACGGGTGTAAGACGGGTGTAAGACGGGTGTAAGACGGGTGTAAGACAGGTGTAAGACGGGTGTAAGACGGGTGTAAGACGGGTGTAAGACGGGTGTAAGATGGGTGTAAGACGGGTGTAAGATGGGTAGGATCTGGCAAACTGAAAGGGGAAACCTGGAAACTAAATAGAGGACTGGGAGTGATTAGTGACAGGGTGCCGCTGGTGACAATAACAAACAGGTGAGGGGAATGAACTAATGATTAAAACATGGGGACTAAGGGAAAAACAATGGCAAAACTTAACTAAACATAGACCCAAAAACCAAGACATGAACAGCACATGACAAAACACCAAACTAAAAACATGGGGAGAAATCCCATGGGCGTGACATGCGTGGACGTCTTTCTCAGCATCACTCCTGAGACGGGATGTTCTATTTTTGCAATCTTACAAAGGTGAAAGAAGGAAGTCCTTGAAAGCTGATGCATCAGTCAAAAGACAAGAAATGCCCAAAACAACGTCCAAGCTCCCTCAAGGTAGTACTGGAAGCCAAGGTGTTTCCATGTAGACTAACTACAGTACCTTTCTGAGGCGCTCAGCTTTGTCTGAATTCAGAAGCAGAAAAATCAGTCATCTGGGTCTAAAGTCCTTAAGACATGCTTGTAGTATAACCAAGTCATTTTTTTCTTGCTTATTTGACACATGTTGCAAAGTGTCATCTGTGTAACAATGAAAATGTATGCCTTGCTGCCTTTGAGTCCTTCTTAACAGCATAACAATGTGAACGCAGCCATTACACCTGCTCAACTTAGCTATTTGGCACGCTGACATTAGCATTCAGCTCAAAAGCATCCCTTTTCTCTTTGACAAAGAGTTTTGCTGTTGTAGCTTTTATGTAATCTTACATCCTACCCTGGCCTGGGTACATCTCAACACCAGCTCAAGCCTAGGCAGTTAATAGAGTTATCTACCTCCAGATGAGAGCCATAAATGCTGCTGTAATGAGAAAGTCAAGTATGCTTGTAAAATTTCATCAGTGTTTTTTTGTTTTACTTGTGGTATGTTGATCAAGTTGTTTCTCCCAGAAGCACACCAGAGGCAGTTTATGTAAGTACATAGTTCTTCTGTGTGCAGCTACATCCCTGCAATGTTTTTGGGAATTTTAAGGTAATTTTATTTGTTTATTTCTGTGTAAACAATATGTTACAATATGTTAGCATATTATATTTTATGCTGACTGACAGTAATGTACTTGTTTACAGATATGATTCAGTGGAAAGAACAGAGCTACTGCCCTCTGCCAGCTGGTTTGAGTATCCAACCTCTGGGCCAAGAGTTTTTGCCTCATGTAGCTTGGGGTTCCTATTGATAATAATTCCAAGGTGGGGACGGATGTCTGATAGGAAGGGAAATCTCCGGTCGGGCTGCCAGATCTTCTCAACCATCTCTGGGGTCAGATGTGACCTGATGGCTCTTGGAGGTCTGACAAGTCCAGACTGGGAAATGTTATTTGTATGATGTTGCTTGAGAAGATTTAGCCATTGTAATTCTGAACTTATTTTCTACATGAAAACATAAACTGCAAGTACACTTTCAAACTACACACAACAGAAATAAATGAATACAATTCTTGTTTTTTCTCGTCACTGGTCACACTTTTAATGTTTTTGATGAGACAAACTCAGTAGGAACTAATTTCATGAAGACAGAACTCAGAAAATAGTTAAAAAGTGAATGTACAGAACCATCTAATACATATAAGCTCTTGCAGTAAGCCCCCAATATTGGGTATACTTGCACTTAGTGTAACCTTCTCTATTTGTGATGTAAAAACTGCGTTTATGTAGATTCCTTTGAATGACATTGTTCGGGTGGTCTTTGACTTGCAATTAGAGATATAATGTGTGTCAGTGTGCGGCTGTCAGGAAAGACCAGCTTGTTGAAGGTGACCGGAGAGTTTTAATCTTGTTTTGTGCCAAATCAAATTTCCTGCCTGGAAAGAAAAACAAGCTTATCTTTTATGAGTGAGTGACAGAAATGGCCCAATTAGCAGCCATATTCAAAGAGGAACCCAGCCTCTTAAAGGATAAGACCGGTTTTTTGACATTGGGCCCTTGATTTCACATTATAACACGATGTTCTACTCACCCCTGCTTGTTGTTGGTAATTTGGAGCTGTTCCGAAGATATTTGCGAGGCGTCTGGCTGCTCTCTTGAGATATTCGGCCATGAAACGGTTTCCTATGGGCAAGCTTATACAGGCACAAACTATGCTGTTTATAATTTATTAATTACTGTACACTAGCACTGATAACGTGGAGGTGCGTCGCTTACTTAAAAAAATCCGGGTTACTGTAATTTTGATTTTTCGTGGTGCTACTGCCACAGACAGCCCACAGACCTGCTGTATATTTATTCATTCAGCTAAAATTCAAAATTACAGTAACCCGGATTTTTTTAAGTAAGCGACGCACCTCCACGTTATCAGTGCTAGTGTAGAGTAATTAATAAATTATAAACAGCATAGTTTATGCCTGTATAAACTTGCCCATAGGAAACCGTTTCATGGCCGAATATCTCAAGAGAGCAGCCAGATGCCTCTCGAATATCTTCGGAACAGCTCCAAATGACCAACAACAAGCAGGGGTGAGTAGAACATCATGTTATAATGTGAAATCAAGGGCCCAATGTCAAAAAAACGGTCTTGTCCTCTAAAGCCACTGAAATATGTAAACAGTCACACAAATGATATTCTTCAACCGTTATCTTTATATAGTTGAAGCACGCGAGTTCAACAGAATAAATGCTGATCTTGGCCTCGACTGCTGAAATACTTTCTGATCACAAAATACGATGAAAAGTTCCACAAGCAGCTCGTGTAAGAAAAAAAAAAAGAGTCCAACTTTATACATATGCGTTTCTTCCAAACTGCCTGATCGGTTCTCGTGATTCCTTGTGCAGGCTGTTGGCTGTCTTGCTTTGTTTGTTGCGTGTCGCCACAAACGGTGTCCCTCCACTGTAAGAGTACTCACCTCTGCAAAAACCAGAACAACAAATGGCAGCTTTTATCTATAAATGCTTAATACAGCCCGCTGAACAGAAGGAAACATGACAGTGGTTCAGCCTGTTGAAGTAAAGTGCATTAGTGTGAAAATATAAGGACTTTTCTGTCTTTGTTTCTGGCAGTATTATTTACAATATGACTAAACTCTGCAGCCGTGTCTGCCAGGCTGAATCAGTCACACGTTCATGCTCACAAGAGCATGCTTGCACACTGGCAGTGACAACAGATGCGAAGCGGAGAAGAAGCTCGAAGCGAGAGTTCTGTGAAGGTTGATGTGGATTGTGGAAAAGCACCACTCAAAACACTCTAAAGTGTTTCAGGTTGGCCTCGAGCCGTCTGGAGTGGTGGTTTCAGTCCGTATCATATGCAGTGAACCCAGAGGGTCACCATGAGTAGAGGCCAAAGAGGACGCTTTTACCAAAGCCAAAAGTTCACCTCCCAGAGAAAACGGTGCATTTATTGAGTTATTTTACTATGAAGTAACTCATTCATTTATTCATACAATTATCTTTCATTGCCAACAAACTTAAAGCAATAAGGTGAAGAACACCCCACCCGCAGTAAAACATGGGGGAGGCTCTATCCTGCTGTGGGAGTGTTTTGCTGACTTTATTACTTGTGGGAAAGACTCATTAAAGGAATGATAAAAACCATAATATTACTAAGGCATTTTAAAGCCATATGACAAGACAAGTTTTGAGGTGATAATACCCTAAAGTTGGTTCATTTGCATTTATTTATGAAGGTATATTACAACCACAATTCCAAAAAAAGCTCGGGTGCTGCTTAAAATGTAAATAAAAGCAGAATGCCACAGTTAACACATCTCACAAACCGATATATTAGTCATAACCGAAAATAATTGGCTTATCTTGAATTCGACGGCAGCAACGCAGCTAAAAAAACAAAAATAAAACATATTTCCTTCTCTAAAATCGCACATAATTAATATATTAGGGGCAATGTGGGGTTCACTGACTTTCCCGAAGATGCTTTGACACACGGGTGCATTGGGGATCTGACCACTGACTTTCTGGTTGGAAGGTGAAAACTCTACCAGTTGAGCCACGATTGTCCGAGATATAAGTCAACACACAGCATCCCGACTTTTCTTGGATCGGAGTTGCACATTCTGTATTTAAAAATAAAGAGTGCCAATAATTCTGATAATAAATGACGTGTTTGAAATGTTCATATTTGATAAGAATGTCAGTATTTAGGTGAACTAACTTTCCACTTGATGACATTTAATAGAATTTATTACATGAGATTTTATAGTGCTTTTTGGTGCTTTTACAGTACTTCCTAGATTACTGGTCACACATTTAATGGCAATTCATACATTAGTTCTTCAGATATTGTATTCAAAACTACAATATCACAACTCAGGGTATCAGGGAAATCAGTTTAGTTGAGAGTTTAGAATGTATCAATATGTGTACAAAGTACTATGGTGGTGCATCCAGTAGAGGAAGACATTTCAGTCTCAAGAAAAGTCACAGACAGACCAGATTACATAAACGCTCAGACTGAACCCTATTTCAGGAAGACATGATGTGGCTTGCAATTTAAAGAGACCTCTTTAAAATGTAATCTACATAAACCATTACATTACATTAGAGAGAGAGAGAGAGAGAGAGAGAGAGAGAGAGAGAGAGAGAGAGAGAGAGAGAGAGAGAGAGAGAGAGAGAGAGAGAGAGAGAGAGAGAGAGAGAGAGAGAGAGAGAGAGGAGGCCGTCTTTTCTTTGCCCGTCTGATTTAACACTTCCCTACCACTGCCCTCAGTCAAGGTGACTGTAACAAAGAAAACATTCAGCCGGAGAACCTCATCAAAATAAGCACCCTACCCTGTGGGTTCAGCAATTATGATACAAGATGTTGAGAGTAGTAACTCTCCATTCCAGTTACAGTAATTATAGAAATTGCTCAGATTCAGTTAGGAACCCAGTGCAGTTTATCCAAATCAAATTTACACAAAGCCCTCGTAAAAACGAGCAACTTGCCTGCTGCTGAAGCTTTCAGAGAGGGAAAGACAAAAGACAAGTCCTCCTAAGACGCACAGCACAGATCCGGACCAGCCAATGAAGAGGGCTGCTCCTAGCTCAAACCTGCAGGGGAGACGGGGGGGGGGACCATAGACATTAGGTGTGCAGTTATTTTCATCTAAATGTACTTTTGACCAATTGTCAGATACGTCTTTTGGTCCAGAATGCATACTTCTGTGCAACAAAGAGGGGGTCAAAGAAGTCAGTAGTAATCCTGTGTGCATATATGGAACATGCAATCATGCAACAGATGCCTGTGGAGAGAAATGAGCAGATTCACACTCCAAATCAAGGAACAAAAGTTACATGATTTAAGTTAATATTCATACGTCAAAATGAAAGGAATTTACCACTGAGAATGAAGTGGAAGCCCGACATGACAGTAAGACGAGCCTTGGTGGTCTCTGAACCTCCTATTTTGGTGCATTTCATTCCCACCAAGGCCAGAATGGCGCCAAAGAAACCCAGACACACCGAAGCAATCATCAGTCCTCGACACACCTGAATATAGGCTTTCATATTGAAACAAAGAGGAGGTTAGAGTGCTTTAAATGGTCTCGTTTTCAGACTCTACTAACAGTGCTCCTCTGATAACATAGTGTCTTGAGAAATCCTGTATTTCCATTACTTTTTACATGTTGACAGATATTAATGATTCTTGAAGACATCTTTTTTTTGTACAAATTAGAAACCAGACAGATGGCAAAAGTCAGCTAATAGTGATTAGCAGCATCTAAACTGCCAGATATAATGTGTCAGGAGTTAACAAGGACGAAAATACAGGTGGGTATTGGACTTTTGCTTGATGTGTAAATGGGTAGCATTTACTTACATGTTCTCTACACTGACTTTAAAGTTGTTCCTGCTGGTTTAAATGGCAAAACTATTATTGCAGGTTTTGAGCAGTGAAGGAGGTTGAAAAATCCAATATTACACAAGAAGGTCCAGGGTTAAAATCAGACGTCAGCCGAATAAGAAGTGATGCAGTCTCAACTATCACTAACATTTAATGGGAAGTTACCAGTGACCTCTGTATGCATGAATGACTTTCTGAGATTGCGTCATTAAGACACATTAGGAGGTTGTATTGGTTAGCTCCTTCGCTGAAATATGGCTCTGCTGGCCATTAGCTTTAAATGTGGTGGTTGTTTGTGGCCTTAGGTCACGGTCAGAGAGGGAAATATCAAGTTCCAAATGCACCTTTTTTTTTAACAATGGTGCTCATTCATCAGATATATTCCTCAGGCGTTTGTGTAAAAATCATCATTGCTCTGTCTGTGCTCTATGATTTCATTAACACAACCGTAATCAGCTGGGTTAATGCTCTGACAAGTAAAAAACACAATCATTCACTCACCATCCAGGGCAAGCATCGATGGAAAGTCCTTGCAGTTGGACACGCCGGTGGAATCAGTCACACATGTTTTCCACAGATTGGACCAGAAAGTTGCCGTGGTGATGACCGTGCCATCCACAGATGACACCTTCCAGTAGTCTGTTGGCAGCGTGGACGACACCAAGATCCATCCGGAGATGGTCAAAAGAAAAGCGACTATCTCTGTTGCCATGTTACCCATTTTTCTCTCCGGGCTTGGGTTTTCAGTTGGAATAGGAAAGAGATGTTTCTCACAGGAGTTTCTGAGAGAGGGTGGGTGGGTGGGAGGGTCGTCCGGGACAGGTACGTCAGCATTGGAAGTTTTGCTTCTGCTTCACCTGTTCAGTCTTTGTTCAAGCACATTTGCCTGAAAGTCAGTTTTTTTTTTTAAATGTGTGTCGTTCATTGATGCACGGTCAGTTGTTGTATTTTTTGTTTTGGCGTGTTGGTAAGTGAGGGGCTTCAGAGCACACAGAAGCCATTATTCCACACTATGTGCGTAGGGTCAACAAGGGGATCTGAAAAGGTCTTTAACTCAAAAACTCTGAAATGTCTTTGACTGGGAAAAGGCACACATGAGGAGCAGGGATGTGATAGACTGTATGGTGGAGAACATAAATTAATGGCCTATGTTTATCTGGTAAGAATTTTAACACCTTATCACCAAGCTGACCAACCAAAGTTTCTTTAAAGATCTGAATGTAGTTTGCCTGAGCAGCCAGATGGAACATGGCAGTATAGCTCCATCTAGTGGCAGGAAGGACAAATATACTTCTTTTCACTTCACTGAGTTAATATCAGTGCAGGTGATTAGATCACCTAAAGTAGCCTTGTGACATGAACTCAGCTTCTCCTTCATTAACACCTCAATGTGACAAAGTTTAATCTTAACTCGCATATTCATACAGGTGTGGAAATGTTGAAATATTCAGGTGAAATGTAGGAGAATTTCATTGACCTTAAGTTCAGTAATTGAGTAAATATGTTTACTCTTGAAAGCCTACTGGGCTAACTTTACTGCTAGTTAAATGATGTAATCAGCACTGATGTGATGTAATCAGCACTCTCCGAAAGGCAAGATTAATCTCTTACTTCTGTTTTGAGTGAATATTGGGGGGGAAGGTCATCATGCAAAAGTTTTGGCTAAAACTGGGAGTCAGCATCTCTGTGCCACTCAGAACCAGGAAATGCCAGGTGATGCACATTTTAAACATAGCTAACATCCCAACGCCCGAAGAGAAGCTAAAGATAGAGGACGACCTCTACAACCGATTAATGACCCGTAACGCCCTGCAAAATACGCAGTTTCGCGAAGAGATGAAAGCTTAAGGTTTTGTCGTGATCCTCAGATTTTTCTGGCCAAAACTTCATCCTAGATCCCTAAAGAACAGTATCTAGAAGCCTGGGCGTGCGTTTCAGGAAGAAGCCTTTCGGATCCGAGGTGAAACGTCTTCAAGAGCCAAGAAGAAGGCGAGTTGCCCTTATTCAAGCTCTTCTGATTACAATGACCTGGGTGACTGAGAATCTACATCAACGGACAGAAAGACTGTTAGCAACTACAAAAAGCTTTAAAAGCTGTTACCAATCACTGACCATCCACTTTATCCTTGTTTTACATTAAAGACTTAACTTCATGCCTTTTGGAAATCAGATTATCTTTTACTCGCCCAGTATTTCTGAGCTGCACCAGCATTTCCAAGCAGTGTTCTGCTCTTACTTTGTTCTTTTCATGTCTCTTTTATGAGCGCCGGTGTAACGCTTTGGTCTTTAACAACAGGATTGAACTTTGAGCAGGGCGAGAAGATAGGAAGCGTGACCGGAGAAGTGCAAAAAGCCAACCCTGAACTTTACAAGCGAGAGTAAATACATGTTGACAGATAAAAAAAGACAAATTCGGTCCTCTGGGGAAAGTGACACAGCGATCCAAGTGCCTGTTAAGATTTCCTCTAATCCTGAACTGAAAAGCGGTCAACAGCTGTGCAGTTGTGTGTTGCTCTGATTTATTGAGCAGTTCCAAGCAAGGATTAGATCTAATCTGTGTTTGTAGAGGAAGACAGATTGTTCCCAGGGCATGTAATTACCAGAAACATTTTCAGACACTCCTTATTGTACTGTGGTTGCCCTGTTTAAAACTGATCCCTGGACAGTGTTGACAGAGGGTCATAAAACCAGCACAGGTACAGAGTTCCCATCAGAAGAATTCCAGGAAAACTAAGCCCAGGTGTTTTACTGTCAGTGAATAATAAAAGGAAGAAACGGAGAGCGTTGGTACCAAATCTCTTGGGAGCTGAAGCCTCCGTGGTGCGTTTCCAGGGCTGCTGTTGCCGGGATATGTCAGAATGTCACCTCTCCTGATCCTGTAAACCAGCTAATGAGAGCGAAGCAGGTGGAACAGGCTGTTATCTATGTCAACCTGCTGATGAACGGGATCATCTGATAAGCCTCACTTTTCCGCTGGCTGAAAAAAAAAAAGAAAAAATCCTTGATTGTTAATTACAGAAGCAGGAAAAAGGCTGGTAGGGAAGCCCAGTAAACAACGTTGAGTTGATCATGAAAGCCTCATTTTGAGGAGGCATCTGTTTGATCAGATCAGATTTAGACTCACTTTGCCAGCCTCCACTTTCACAGTGCATCACACACCTCCTGTGATGTAAATCACGGTGCATACAGACGAATCCCACCCACTCTTTATGCCGTACACATGCTTAATCTGTATAAATCCAACAATTCCTCCTGTATGTCCTTGTGATTAGGCGAATCCTGTGCAAAAACACTGAAATCATTAAGGGCAAAAACAAACAAAAAAAGAGTCTTATTCCTCAGAAGTAAACATCCGTGGCTAATAAATTCAGATCTTTATTAATACCCTCCTCTGCTACTGTCCTACTGCTGTATTGTCCCCACAGACAATATGAGACAATAACAGAGTTTAGAATATAACATAATAAAACAGAGCTTCTTGACAACCACCCTTCCCTGGAGACCATTTCTGATGAGGCTTCAGTGAGCAGAATCAACTGAAGGTCCAGATGCATCTCTCAGGTCCTATGTCAGGGCTGGATGTACCACTGGGAAGCAGTGGTACATCTTTTGCAAAGGCTACCACTGACAGAAGGCTGAAAGATTTTTTTATGTTTGAATGTTTCATAGATCAGTGTCGAGTGGCTTAACAAACAAAGAAAAGAGAAAACACTTTGAACGGAAGTAGATGAGGGAAAAAGCGGCTAATTTCCAAAGAAAGACTTGAGCAAGTCTGAGTCCGTGTTGTATTCGGGTTACGTCTGCGTTTTATACGTTTGTGCTGATTTTTTTGTTTCCTTTCTTGCCTGTCTCTTCGCTGCATAAGAGAACAGAACCTGAGACGAGGCGAGGAATAAAGCAGGCGTATTACACGGCCAAGAGAGCATGGGAAAGGAGTCCTGATCTGCAGATGAATGTTACTGGGTTTACTTCAGCTGCCCAAATAATCTCCTGCTGGCTTCTCTCCTTTGGCCTTTCTCCCAGTCAGTGCTAGCTAAACATCGACAGGAGGAAATTGTGAGAGGTTTAGGGCCATGACCACTGTGCTCTGTTATCATTAGATTGACAGTGTCGGTTTATTAGTTTACCTTGGTTGCACGTGAGTGGGTTTCATAAAAAGTTTCCATGAAAACTGTAATTGGAGCAGGAAGGCGAAGGGAATGCCATGCTGGGAGGAAAGAATTGAGGTGTTTTTTTGTTGGTGTCTGCTTTCACCTTTTTTATTATTATTTTTTCTTTTTATCCACTGCCTGCTGTTTATTTATAGGACATCCCCTTTCGTGTGTACAGCACATGTCTGTGTCATCTCTGTAAGGGAGCAGAAAGCATGTAAAGTTGTGATTAGAAAACTCTGGGCTGCTTCAAATGAGGTCTTTCTCATCAGCGTTGGCACACTTTCTTCTCCCCTCACGAAACTGAGACACATTTTCAACTTATTTTCATGACAAAGTCGGTCAGTGAGAACTCATGACTACACCACTTCAAAGCAATGTGTGTCAAGTAAACGCCGACGTACAGTAATAAGGAACTTTACCCCTAATAATAAGCAGATTCCAGCAAATGACTCACAGGAAACAGGAGTCTGAGTTGCCGTAAGTTTGGAACATGTGGAAAACTGTAATATGTTACAGTTTAATCTTGATTAATAGCTGTAATTTCTTTAATGACACAATCTTAAGTTTCTGTAAAAACTTCTTACCAACATCATATATTGTAAAAACCCTTTTTATTGATAATTCTAATGAAACTTACTGACCCTAATGCATCTGATAGTAAAGTGTGATGGTTTGACTATTTTGGTAGGTTTTGTTAAAAATGACAAAGAATTGGTTTAAGTATATTGTGGCTGTAAATGAGAGCAAAAATGAGCCTTTTGGCCTCATTTTTAAAAGGTTTTATGTGATTTTTGTACAATGTTCGGCATATGAAAATGATCAGAAAGTGATGATCATGAGAAATGGGAAAAGATCCAGCAAAGCCCTGACACAGGACCTGAGAGATGCATCTGGAGCTTCAGCTGGCCCATCTATGGCACCATTTCTGTTCACTCATCAGAAATGGTCTCCATGAAAAGGTGGCTGTCAAGAAGCCATTCTTAAGGAAGGGAAACAATGAGAAAAGGCTGAGGAATGCCAAATGACACAAGAAGTGGACTGATAATCAGTGGCAACAGGTCTGATGGAGGGATGAATCCTCCCCAGAGTCCGAACCTCAACATTACTGAAGCAGTGTGGGATCATCCTGACAGAGAACGGAAACAAAACGCAGCCGACATCCAAAGAAGAGCTTTGGGATGTCCTTCAAGAAGCCTGGAGAACTATTCCTGAAGAAATGACAAGAAAGCTTGCCTAAGAGGGTTCAGACTGTGTTGAGGACTGTAAATTGTCCCTTTGATATATAGATTAAATGAGGGGGAAAAACACCAGGAAACAAAAAAGACTTAAACATAAAATGTGTCAAAATAAATGTAGCAATACCTATTGAAAATTCATTCCGCCCAAACCTTTTTCTTCTTTCAAATAAATCATGGTCAATATGTCTCAAATCAATCTATGATCACTCGCAATCTGGACGCTGTTAATTGTATAAACCGATCACGTGAACACACAGGAGCCACTCAGCCAATGGTGTGAAGCCAAAATTATTTTGTCCAATCAGGTTTCTTGGAGCCGAGCGTGCCCTTCTGTTTTTTTCGTTTTTTACCTTGCTCCTTGCTGGTGTCTCTTACTGTATTACATAACACAAAGTTGGAGTTAACGACCACATGTAACATGTGGACCTTTCAAAGTGACACTGCGTACCTGGGAGCAGCAGATTTCAGAGGTGGAGAAAGTTGGTGGGAAACACTCTTGTGAGGGCCGGCTACAATGGAGCAAGTCCGGAGAAGTACAAAGACTAACCCGGCAGCGACGGCTAACCTTTTGTCGAAGATAGTTTTCTGGTAAGTCGACACTAAAGAACACTGACCCCCGATAGTTAGCTTAGTGAGGTATGTAAAAACGTGCCAAAAACGCTAACTCACTTTCAAAAAAGGTAACCGAGAACTTTACTTCGGGCTGGTGTGAGTCTCTTGGTAGGAGAAGTTCTGCTTTTGAGCTTATTTCTGAGTGACTACGTTTACAGGCGGTTTAGTCAGTTAGAAAACAAGTTCTAGAAGAAGTCTAAAACGTTCCCCGTTTGTAACACAAACCGTTTCTAATAGTCCCGTTTGCTGTTCTCATACCGGTGTAATAGCCGTGTAGGGACCGTGTGCTTCCGGTTAATCCATTCAGGGACTAGTTCGCGGAAAGCACAATAAATCTGACACATCACAGCAGGGAAACGCGCAGGTGGATGCCATGGTGTCATAAGTGTCCCAGGAAGCCGTGAAGAAACACTAAACCCCCTCCTAGGAAGACCCCAGTCTCCATTTCTAAACCCTCCAGACTGTGTGTGATACTGTGGCATCAGTAGTAACAAAAGGCGTGCAGTTATGTGGGATGTTGGACCAGAACCTCCCCTCAGTAGCGAGTGTTAATCTTTGTTGTTGTAAGTTCAAGTTGTCTCAGAGGACTCGAGCATGAAGCAAAGCCCGCAGGTTCATGCTGTCTCTCCTGGAGGATGTGGTAGAACAGAGCTGGGAGGGAGACTTCCCCATTCGAGAGCGAGAGACAATGAATGGAAGTGAGCTTACTATTATATCACTAACTCAGTTAGTTATGAAAGGAGGTCACATGGAGCGGTCTACATGTGTCGAGTTTCACCAAAGAGAATGGTCGCAGATGCATGAGGAGTTTTGAAGGGTTTTTTTTTTTTTTACTGTCTGTTTTAACCGTTTTTCCAAAAGAACTGCAGTTCCCAAGAAATGCAAAACCACCACATGAAGGGAAATCATCAGTAAATTAAGATTAGACGGCCATAAGCGCCCTTATAACCGCTTAGAGACTGATCAGAATTAAAGGAGGCATTGTATTCCTAT
Organism: Odontesthes bonariensis; assembly: GCF_027942865.1. NCBI lineage: Eukaryota > Metazoa > Chordata > Actinopteri > Atheriniformes > Atherinopsidae > Odontesthes > Odontesthes bonariensis. The sequence goes on along the minus strand of NC_134516.1, from coordinate 15,091,129 downwards.
ATTTGTGTGAGGAAATCCTTGACTTTGAAACAGTTTGATGGACAGGCTGTGAGATTATTCATTTGGGAGAACAAACACAAAGATTCAGTATCAGTTTTTAAGTACACCGCACATTACGGCCATGTTCGTGCCCGCAGGGTGGTGTCTGTTTGTTTTTCTTCTCTTCTTTTACAGCTCTTTGACACGGTTTTTGTTAGCAACACCGCGTAGAACTGATGATCTGCTGAATGAAGAGATGCTCTGTGCTCTCGTCTCTTTCCTAATATCTCCCACTTCACTTTACTGCTGCAGGTGGCTAAATCCTTTATTCAGCATCGGTTACAAACGCAGGCTAGAGGAAGATGACATGTTCGAAGTGCTGGCGGAGGACAAGTCGGCGAGTCTGGGACGGGACCTGCAGAGGTATTAAAGCTTTTGAAATGATCTGTAAACGCTCTACATTTCCCCCGCTGCGAACCGTGTTAACATCCCACAGTCGTTTTGACAAGTCAGAAAACTTTTACAGCTCTTTGCTCTGACAGAGTCTTATTTAATTGGCCCTGGAGGAAAAAAAACAGCTTCCGAGCTGCTTTATTACTTTGCACAAGATAAGTGTCGTCATTCCATTTTGTTGGAACCGGATGAGTGTTTCACATGGCGATATCCATGATTATTAAGTATTTTTCTTCCATTTAAATCGGTTTGAAAACAGAAGCTACAAACACTAGCTTTCATATAAGTAGCATTTTACAAAGTAGTCTTTGTTACGTGGTAGTGAGATATCAGTCTGACCCCGTCGGAAAGCAATTTCAGGGGAACGCTTTAGATTGTTTTTGTATTTGGAAAGATTTTGGAAGATCCAGATTAGCTTAGCTGAGTAAAGTTTCCCTTGAGAAAAAAGAAAATAATCTTTCATGATATCTGAAAATATGATACACTGGCTGAATGCGAACCTTAGTCGTACGGACGCTGCACATTATTATCTTTATTGGATCTTGAAACACAGTTTTGCAACATCGGCAGGTTAACACACCTTTTACTTTCTTCTCAAGGTTGGTCAAGTGTTGTTTTTTTTCCCTAGAGGTTTTGTGGGCTCTCGTGGCCTTTATTTGGCACAGAGAGAAAGGGGAAGACATGCAGCAAAGGGCCGCAGGCCAGACTCGAACACCCGGGACGGTTGGCAAAGAGCCTCCGTACGTGGGCCGCCAGTCATCCCAGGGAGCTGAACAGGACCGAGCGATATATCTTCCTCCACCCCTTGTTTCATCTTCCTTAAATAATCTGGTTCCCTTCAGTTGAAATAACAAGCGTCTCTCTGTCATTTTATCCAAATAGTTTACTGATGTTAATCTAATTTTCACCTTCCGTTTAATCATCTCGGGTGGATGGAATAAAAACTAAAATGAGTAATTTGCCAGTCAGGTTGGACCGACCTGTCTGGTATTTTACTCATGGCAGAGATCTTTCTACAGATCGCAGAATGTGTATTTTTTTTTCGGCCAGTCAAAAGCAGAGCGAAGCATCAAACCGCAGTTTTGGTGCATTTACCTGTCGGTTTTTGCGGGTTGCACTCTGAGATTTAACAGAGAACCCACCTGGAGTTTGCACTCTGTTGCTGTTGGAACTCTAAAGTCCAACTTAATCAATGAACACCAATAGGGAAAACAAGTCTGAAGTTAATGAGTCATTGTTTGAGTTCTCTCGGGTTAGTGAAACCCATTGAAATGTTTTCAGAGAGGGTCTTCTTTACAGTCGTCTGCAGGTAGTGAAAAAATCCAAACAGCCGTATCGTAGTATGATGAGGCAAACAAAAACTATTTGATGGATTAATGGAATCAGTCGTAGCCTCCATCTGTTGATCTATACTTGTTTACATTTTTTTTTTTTTTTAACTCCCTTATATTTAAGTACAGACAGAGTCCTGTTGAAAGTTATGAAATATGGCATCAAGGGGTTCAAGAACTAAACATCTGCAGCTCACAACTGGAGCTGCCATTGGCAACAGAGGCCCCGCTGGTTGTGGACATGTTTAAACTTGACTCATCTAATGAGAATGCTCGGTGTGACGGTGAAAGGGAATTCCCTTCGCTTCTGCTCTCCCGTAACAGCTGCCTCTCATCTGGATTCCAGGATTCATGAAATAAAAAATTAAGCAAGCTAACATAGCATCTTTACGCCGCAGATACTGGGATCAGGAGGTCCAGAAGGCTACCAAAGAGCTGCGGAAACCGAGGCTCTCCAGAGTCATCATCCAGTGCTACTGGAAACCTTATGCAGTGCTGGGACTGTTTACACTCATTGAGGTCAGAGTTTGGTCCGTGCTCAAGTTTGACATTTGAATTCAAGCAGGGAGGTGTAAACCTCACTCGCAAAGGATTTCATGCTGTTTAAAGTCGCCTTTACGCTAAGGGAGAAGTTAACTTACGTTTGTACCAGACTGTGACGACGTGTTTATTAAAAACGACATGTTCACATGCCCAGAACATTCTGTAATTTATGTATTTGCTTCTTCACCTCCCGCCGCGCCCATTAGGAGGTCATTAAAGTTATCCAGCCGGTTTTCTTGGGGAAGATGATTCGATATTTCGAGATTATTGGGGAGCCCAGCGCGGCGGCGTTGAACGAGTCGCTTGGATATGCAACCGGGCTGTCCATCTGCACCATCGGCCTGGCAGTGCTCCATCACCTCTACTTCTACCACGTTCAGAGGGCAGGCATGAAGATCAGAGTGGCCATGTGTCACATGATCTATAAGAAGGTACACATGAGAACACAGCACAGCCTGTCAGTTTCTGTCAGGTAATCCCTTTGAGAGCCGTTTTTCCATCTTATACTTGTGTCTTTGCTTCACTGATGATTCTGGTCCTTTCTTAGGCTCTCTGTCTGAGCAGCTCAGCCATGGGAAAGACCACCACAGGACAGATTGTCAACCTGCTCTCCAACGACGTCAACAAGTTTGATGATGTATGAGAAAACGAAATGTTCCATCATTCCGTGTACTTTGTGAGCTTTAACCACTCAAGGCACATTAACCCGCAAAGAAAAATGCCTTCACCTGAATCTGAAGTTTTCGTAGTTTCTAAGTTTTCTAAGTTTTCTGCTGACACCCACAGTCGTGTCAAAAGGGAGCACATCCTCTCTCAGTTGTAATGTTTTACAAATCAGGAAATGACAACAATGTTTTCCACCCGCAGAGTGATTTTTCTCTCTGTGGAACGATGATGTCCAAATAGTTTGGAAATGGCCTTCTAACCATTCCCAAATTTAATGGGCAGCAACAGTAGCTTCTCTATAAGATCACTGCTGATGTCTTTCCTCCTTGGCATTGGGTTGACACACGCCTGAACGCTCCAGAGCAGCAAACGGCTGAAAGCCTCTGCTCAGCGAGTGTGATTGATTCGCAGCGCCTGGCTATTGCTTAAAGCGTTAGTCCCTGTTACGTAAAACCTTACAGTTTAAAGAGGATGTGCCTTTATTTTTTCTTCTTCTTCATATTATTGCAACATATGGCAGCATAAAAAGATCAGTGTTACCAACAACCAAAGCTCAGTTTTAGTTAACTAACTAGTTTAGTTAGCTGGTCCTCATGCAGACAGAGCTGTGCGACCTCTGATAATATTTCCAGTTATTTTATAACTGACAGAAAGACTTTACAGGATCAGGCACAGTGTTCAGGCCGGGTCGACTTAAGCTCTGAGTCACTTATGAAGCATTGGCATTCATATGACTGTGCTGATTGTGATAACTTTTGGTTTTATAGCTTCTTAGTCTTCTAACAGCCTCTCCTGTCAGCACTGTCCTGGCTGTATTTCTTAGGGAAACTCCGGCAAATCTCTCTCCTCGCATGAGGTTCAAGGCTTAATTACACTCTGAGCACCAAATCCTGTTCGTCTCCTCGGAATGTTGGGTTTCAATTTAATCACCGGGTCAGAGCCTGCTGTGAAAGGCCAAGTTTCTGGAGGGAGTTCAGTTCCTCAGCAGCGGGGTGGTAATTGCAACATGTCCTGCTGTCTTACAGGGGTTTTTGATCCAAGTATGTTGGAAGTAACTGTCGGCCTCATAAGTTCTCTGTAAAAATGTTTATGGAGATATGTTATCTTGAGAGGAAACTTTGTGATCCAGATGGCACCGCTTACTCACTCAGAATTCTTCTCATAGGTGACTATTTTCCTGCACTTCCTGTGGGTGGGGCCCCTTCAGGCAGCTGTTGTTGTGGGGTTGCTGTGGATGGAGATCGGTCCTTCCTGCTTGGCGGGAATGGTGGTCCTTATGTTCCTTATGCCTATGCAAACCATGTTCGGGAGACTCTTCTCCAAGTTCAGGTAAAACACACACACACACACTGTGGCTGTGTTCGAAACCGCATACTACATACTACATACTTGCAAACTGCATACTTCTATTCTGCATACGGCATACTGATCGATCAGACAGTATGCAGAGCGTTTACCCACAATGCATCTCGCTCCTGCCCGAGCTGAAATCAGCCAGCCTGAAGCTGATTACGCTTAAGCTCTAAACTCTGTAAACTTTAGCAACATTTCAAACATTTTCAGGCGAGAAAGTAGTCGTTTAGATCCCCAACGTGTGGAAAATCTGACAAAATACCGGCTATTTACAATGTTGTTCTGACGAATTCGGCGCTACTAAAGCTAGCCGTAGTGAGCAACGCACTTCCGGTTATTTTCACAAAATAAAATACCCGTTGCCTTTTATCATAGGGAAAACCATTACGATGCAATTGGTGCTTTTGTTTTGAAAACAGGAAGTGAACCTACCCTCGTTGCAGCTAGCTTGAAACTGCCGTTTTGACAGGAAATGACGATCGGCGACGTAACGTTACGTTGCATTTTGGGTCGTTTCAGTATGAGTAGTAACCTCATGATGCATACCCAACATTTCGATGTATGCATCCAGGAACTTCTCGCTTACTAACTTATTACTTAGTTAATATGAGTAGTAGGAGAAGTATGAGGTTTAGAACACAGCCAGTGAGCGCATTTCCACGACAACGTCTACGCGGTGAATTTGGTTAAACTTCGAGAAAGACAGAAGCGGCAGAATGTCTCGAATGTTTATTCTTATAGACATATGGTCCAGAACACGAAGGAAGATGAGATTAGGTTACATGTTACATGACTGTAAAAATTGCAAAGGAGTTTCATACAGATACAGTTAATTCAAAGGTATTTTCAAAAGTATTGGTACAATTTTGCTCTCTTCTTTCCAGGAGTAAGACAGCTGCTCTCTCTGACAACAGAATCCGCACAATGAACGAAGTGGTGTCTGGAATTAGGATCATCAAGATGTACGCCTGGGAGAAACCCTTCGCCGCTCTGGTCTCTGAGGTCAGAAGGTAAAAAAGCCTGAACGCATTCTCACACTCGGCGGGCTTCTCGACATCAGTAATATTCTGAAAATGTTGTTACATTTGTTGCGCCAGATAACAGGCAGCTACTAGACAAACAGTATGAAAAACAAGACCTCTTACTCGAGGGATGAACCAGTGTGCCGAAGCCGGAACAGACAACTTAGCAAGGAACCAATTTGACATTTTATTATCTGGCAATTTGCTCCAAGCAGCCTGTCACAAAAAACATGCAATTTGTTCCAATTGCATCCACAAAAAATGCAGACGATAACCCAGTTTGAGAGACTTGAAATGGTATTTTTTTTTAAAGTGATGTTACTAGATTCTGGAAAACCTCAGGGAAAAAAGAATCCCTGCCGTTTGGCATCCTGCCAAAGAGCTCAAACCTGTCTCTTACTGTCATTTCTGGCTGCTGCTGATTGAAATCTCTCCCTCTGTCATCCTAGGAAGGAGATCTCCAAGATCATGAATAGCTCCTACCTACGAGGTCTGAACATGGCCTCGTTTTTCTGTGCCAGCAAGATCATCGTTTTCATCACCTTCACCCTCTACGTCCTGCTGGGAAATACCATTTCTGCCAGCCGCGTGTTTGTGACGGTGTCGCTGTACACGGCGGTGCGACTCACCGTCACCCTCTTCTTCCCCAGTGCCGTTGAGAAGCTGTTTGAGACCCGTGTCAGCATCGATAGGATTCAGGTGCGGAGCGTTGCTATTTTCTGGTCAGCCAGTAAAGCTAAAAGTGCACGCGCCCCCACAAAAAGATAATCAAGTCAATAAACTGTATTGGAGATAGGACTGGCACAGCTTCAATGCTGGTTTAAGGTCACTGAATCGCTTCACTAACAGTAGCTCCCGAACGCATGTAATCCTTTGCTGCCGTTGTAAACCCCCCCAAAGAGAACAACACGTAATTCTCAGTTCCTGTGGCTTTAACAGTCTGCATGACTTTGCATTTAGTGAAGGAAAAGTGCTGCTGTCACCCATCCCTTATCGTTCAGTCTCAGCTTTGCTGTCCTGAAAGTCCAGCTCTATAAAAACAAACAACTCCACCCCTCTATTTCTTCACGCCCAAAAATGGAATCAGATTTACGGGCCCCTGAAAACGTATATAAACCGACACAAAACCTATTTAGAAAGACAAAGAGCCCCCCTCATTTTTTTTCTCTCCTCTTAACTTGTCACTGACACGGTTCATTTCCTTTCGGGGGTAAAGGAGTTCCTGATGCTGGATGAGATCTCAAAAATCAGTGCCGCTCCGCCACAGGAGGAGAAGAAGAACACCGCGGTGGAGGTCAACGATCTCACCTGCTACTGGGACAAGGTCAGATACTTTGCACCCGCCGGCAGAAAGACTGGGAAAACTCCAGAGCCATACGGCCGACACGATGCTTTTTCCCTTTTTCCAAACCATTGTTTTGATGTGGGACTGATCACTGTAAAACTTTAACAGATCGTTACACATGTAGCAGCATCCGAATCAAAAACATCCACCTTGCAGTGGCTCCAGAATAACTGGATTGTAGCCTAGTTGATCCTGTATTTGAGATGACAGAAGCTACAAAAGCCTTTGGTGTCCCATAGCTGAAAGATGTTTTTTATATAGAATGTGTGCTTCAAAGTTAAATAAGTTTAAGTTACATCCCAATTTTGTTTTCCCCTCACAGAGTTTGGACGCGCCGTCTCTGCAGAGCATCTCCTTCACTCTCAACTCAAACCAGCTGTTGGCTGTGATAGGACCAGTGGGAGCCGGGAAGGTCAGAGATGCACTCATTTCATTATTTCGGTAGGTTGCGCAGATTCCTTATCCAGCAGCTGATGCCAGACCTCTCATTCTGTTCATTATGCAGTCATCCTTACTGAGCTCCATCCTGGGAGAGCTTCCATCTGAAAAAGGGGTGCTGAAAGTCAAAGGTCAGCTGACCTACGCTGCTCAGCAGCCCTGGGTGTTTCCTGGAACCATTCGCAGCAACATCCTATTTGGGAAAGAGCTGGACCCCCACAAGTATGAGAGAGTCATCAGAGCTTGTGCACTCAGAAGGGTGAGATTCTCTCCACTTAGAGCTCAACGTCTCGGCCCCGAAACATGAAAAGAATCGTACACACGGTTGTCTGGCTGGTGTAAAAGAGTCACAGAACGGACTGGTGGAGAGGTCTGAGGAGACATGTGCAGCTAATGAGTTACTCTGGAGGGATGTGTCTTTGCTAAATGAGCCAAATAAAAGTGCACTGTCATGCTTCGACAGGACCAAACTTACATAAGTTTTATATTCACGTACACAATGTATCAGGGTCAGTCTCTTTGTCAATCATTAAGATTTATATCAGTGACAGATTTGGGTTGCTTTGTACAGAGCATGAAGTAGATGAACATGAACAACTTTAAAGTATCTTAGGGGTTTAGTTTAAACCGTGATTATCTGCCAAACATCATTAAAAGCTCTTTAAATAGATTTCAGTGGAAGAATTCCCCTCCCTTTGTTTGTTTTTGGTCCCGCCTGTGCAGGACCTGGAGCTGCTCCCAGATGGCGACCAGACACTGATCGGGGACAGAGGAGCCACGCTGAGCGGGGGACAGAAAGCCCGCGTCAACTTGGCCAGGTACAAGGTGTATAAGGAGAGCAGATGGGAACAGATAAATCCTTCTTCTCTAGTTCTATTCACCGACAACACTCTGTGATTGTACATAACACGTGCCTTGGTAATGAAACCTTTAAAAGGCAGCAGAATTGATAAACTTGATACAGATGGAATTGCTGTGAAAGAACACCAGCGTGTCACTGTGTCTGACTGCAGTCCAATCAGAAAATGGGAATCTGAAATAATGGAAAGAGGTGGGTTTCGTTTGCAGAGCCGTGTACGTGGATGCAGACATTTACCTCCTGGACGACCCTTTAAGTGCTGTGGATGCTGAAGTAGGGAGACACCTCTTTGAACAGTGAGTGACTTTAGTTACTTGACTTTTTTTTTTTCCAAGCCTCCGTATGTTTCCTGCCTCTCATTTGAACTTAGAGCGTCAGGTTTAGCTCTCCCCGCTGAAGAGATTCCCTGAACCTTCCAAACAGGAAAGCACTCGAGTGTTGTGGTCGGCACTCCACTGCAGGGGCGGAAAGCCTTTAAATCAGATCCCAGCGGGAGAACGTTCGTGTTAAAAGCAGGGTGGAGATCTGCACTGTGACTGTACATGATTCCCCCCCTGGCCTTACTCATTGTTTAACACGAGGTCGTGGATATCTAAAGTGCCCCATGTGACAGCGTGGCCGTGGTGTTGTGATCTGGGTTGTAACAAAACGTTACAAAGATCAAGAACAGACGTGTGTGCGGTGAACAGAGAACGTGTCCCACACTGCCAGCAGCACAGCTCTTCCTGTTGACGTTTCCTCTTTGGTTTCCTCTCATTAAACAGCAGCTGGGGCGTCGAAGAGGGAGGCGTGCGCGCATGTAGGAATCACAGGGAACAGCTTCAGCGTTTTGTGTTCTCCATCTAACTTTCTGAGAATTTGTTTCTTTGTCACTGTTAAGACGTGTGTTACTAGTGCTTACAGCTAGATATTTCAATCTTTTGTCCCTGTGCGTGTATCAGGTGCATCTGCGGCCTGCTGAAGAACAAGCCTCGCATCCTGGTCACCCACCAGCTGCAGTACCTGAAGACAGCCGACCAGATTCTCGTCCTCAAGGAGGTTTGTTCCCGTTAGAATTCCACCGTGACGAGACTTCGCTCTGCGCAGCGCGGCGCTTTAAATTTAGCTTTACTTGTAAAGGTAATTTTAGATTCTCCTGTTGCATGCGAAGAGCTGTGCAAAGGGCCGGAAGATCTGCAAACGTTCAGGTTCAAGGGCGAGAAACGTCCAAAGCTTAAAAAAAAAGCTGTTGATCAGGTTAGGGTTGCGTCAAACGCTTATGTTTTACCTGGCGATGATTCATGACTGCAGGCTGCATTCGTTTGGCCTATTTTACAAGACAGATTTTAGAACCAGAAAAATACGGCCTCTCCGGAAAGCTAACACAATGCCGTCGACATCAAAGCAGCAGAAAGTAATGAACTCCGCGTGCTACGAACAGAAGTTTGCACCGCACCCTCGTGTAGTTGCACGTATGAGCCATAAACCTGAGGAAGTTTGAGTATACATACCGAGGTGGTGTTTAGCTGTTGTTGGCGGTCTGTAAACACAGCAGCAGCTGTGCTGAGTGTCTGACTGTGTGTGTTTGTGTCAGGGTCACACGGTGGCAAAGGGAACGTATGCCGAGCTGCAGAGGTCTGGGCTGGACTTCACCTCCTTGCTGAAGAAGGACGAAGAGGAGGAGCAGCAACAGCTTCCCCAGGACACCCCTGCCAGGAGCAGAACTCTGTCCCAGAATTCAACGCGCTCCCAGAGCTCCTCTGTCCACTCAGTCAAAGATGGTGACCTGCCGGTTGGTACATCTTCGTAATCCAGCCCTTTAATTGCAGATTTTGAAAGGGAGTTGTGATTATTTGTGTTCCCCCCAGTTTCTGTAAAGGAGGGCAGCGACTACTGGGTTATCACGCCCTCTAGTGGTACACTTTGATTTCACACTCACGGTATATTTGCAGATATTTACCTAGTTTTATAAGCAGCTTACTGAGCAGAGCAGCAACAACAAGTACTCTGTACACACAGGGGAGACGTTCAGGTGTAGAGTTAAGAATAGGTCACCAAAGTCTTTAGAGTCTCCCAGCAGTACCAAACGGCTTGTGCACTGGAAAAAACAAAACCTCCAAAAATAAGTTAAAAAAAACAAAACAAATACAAGGCGTTTTTGCTTGAAATAAGCAACAAAAATCTGCCAATGGAACTAGTGGAAATCGGCTTGTCAAGATTTCTTGAAATAAGATGTAATATTTAGGACTTTTGAAATTAGCTCAAAAACCTCTTCAAATGTCAAAAAAAGCTTGTTTCATATGATATATGACTCAAAACAATTTGTTTTCAAGACTTTTTCATTTAACAAGATATTCAAGTATTCAAGATGTATTGTCTTCAAACAAGTCCCCTAAATCTGGCTGAAATAGTACTTGTTAGGCAGTTGTGTCTTATATTAAGTGTAATGAGATATTTTGACTAGAAATGAGACAAACATAGTTGGTAAGACACATTTTTTCCAGTGTGGGCTCGCTTGTGTAAAACATACAGCCTGGTCAGGAAAGCATATATCTCTCGATGGAAAAATGATGTCATCAGTATATTCAGGTAGTCAGCTGACTTCCTCTTGAAGGCACGTGTTAATGAACCAAGACCGGACCGACAGAAGTTGCGTTTCCACTTGACACTTGACTTGAACCCACAGCAGTGTGATCACCAGTTGGCCACAAAAACGTGACAATCAGATAGCTGATTCTGTCTTAACTTCCCTTTTTGACAGCAGTGGCTCCGTCGCTTTTTGATGTAACTCAATATTTGTTTCGAACACGCTCCCGTGTGGCAGGGAACTCCACTTTGGTTTGTCCTCGTCACAAAGTGTTGTCTCGCATCTGCGTTTAAGAGGATGAATTCTCGAAATGAATCAAAATGTTTCCTCGTTAATTCATCTATTGGACTGCATAATCTTGTCAAACGCAGTGGGCGTGATAGAGTTGGGTTGAATATCTTCCTCGCAGGCAGAGAAAGTCCAGACAATTCCGGAAGAGAGTCGAGCTCAGGGAACAATTGGCGTCAGGCTGTACGTCAAGTACCTGAAAGCTGGAGCCAGCGTTCTGTTTCTGCTGTTCGTCATACTGGTCAACATCCTGGCTCAGGTATGCAAAGGACACTTCCTAAAGAAAAAAAGAAAACAATCTGAAGATGGAGAAGCTAAATTTACAGATGCTTTCTTGATCTTTTTTGTTTAATCTTCTAGGTATCGTACATCATGGGGGACTGGTGGCTGGCTTACTGGTAAAAAATGCACCCTCGATCCTGGATTTTTCTCAAAGATCTCAGTTTGGGCTCGTTTACTAACCTCATGCCGTTTCTGACCGCTCAGGGCTGACGAGCAAGAAAAGCTAACCCAAAAGAACAACAACCGCACGACCGGAACAAACGTCACCGAGGAGCTGGATTTATCTTTCTACCTGGGAGTCTATGGAGGTAACCTGCTGTTATTTACTCAGCCCAGCACGTCGCTCCCTCGGTCCACTTTCGTTAAAGGTAGGGTAGGAGATCCTGGATTTTGAGTCCAGCGAAGCTGCATTTTAAAAATACACAGGTAAAAAGTCCCAACCCTTTTCTTCACTTTTCCCCCGAAGGCACGCCTCTAGAGTACATGAACGCGCACGAGCACGAAGGTGCACGAGCGCTGTTCTGACAGCAAGCATCGATCGTTGCCGTATTTAGTATTTAGTATTTAGTATATGCTAACTATACGTTTAATAATGCTAGGTGCTAGCCAAGCTGGCTCTAGTTTAGCTTCCTGCCAAGCTTCGTTCACGGAGCAGCGTACGCGCACAGGGAGAAGGAGGGGGAGGGAGGAGCAGGTTGCAGTTTGATGGACGGCATCAGAATCCAATCATTGTGAACGGACCGTTCACAATGATTGGATACTGTTTTTCCTAGATTGTACGTTCTAGAGGCCACTAAAACTTTTCATATTTGTGTCAAAACTTTTAATTAATTGGTTGCAATGGGGGTGTGAAGAGTATTTCAAGCAATATGTAAAAAAATGTTCCAGAAAAAGATCCCCTACCCCACCTTTAATGTGTTCTGCTGCGTTTTACAGGCTTGACAGGGGCCACCATCCTTTTTGGCTTCGCCAGGAATCTCCTCCTGTTCAACGTGCTGGTGAGATGTGCGCAGTCCCTGCACAACACCATGTTCAACGCCATTCTCCGAACCCCAGTGCGCTTCTTCGACATCAACCCAATCGGTAAAGCAAAGTTTAGGGGGAAAAAAAACAAAAAAAAACCTCTTAAAATCATTAAACATAAAGCAAAACATTAACATTAAATGCCGTCTCCCTGTCTCACCTCAGGAAGGGTCTTGAACAGGTTTTCAAAGGACATCGGCCAGCTGGATGCTAACATGCCGTGGACCTTTGTGGACTTCATTCAGGTGAGGGCGGATGCGAAAGAGTGGCAGATGATCTACAGAACAATTAAAAAGTGATCTCTGCTCATCATAAAACAGTTGCCAGAGAAGAGAGATAAACCTCCTCCATCGGATCACGTTGCCGTGCCCGTTGTAGAATCTTCCCACGTCATTTACTGTGGTTTTGCTGTCTCTGAGCAGGTGTTCCTGCAGATTCTCGGGGTTATCGCCGTGGCAGCGTCAGTGATCCCCTGGATCCTCATTCCTGTGTTCCCCCTCCTGATCTTTTTTCTCATCCTACGCCGTTACTTCCTGCGAACCTCCAGAGACATCAAGCGTCTCGAGTCCACGAGTGAGTGTCCTGAGGAACAGTGATTTACCTTCTCCGATGGAGGGCAGAACACAAATATTCTCAGCAGCGGTTAAGAACTTTCCTCTCTGACGCGTCTCTCTGTCCTGCAGCTCGGAGTCCGGTCTTCTCCCACCTCTCCTCGTCTCTTCAGGGCTTGTGGACAATCCGAGCCTTCGGAGCTGAGGAGCGGTTCCAGGAAACCTTCGATGCCCATCAGGACCTACACTCAGGTTGTCCTCAGCCTCAGCATGTTCCGATGCACTCTTCACCGCTGTGAGCTTGTAATCGGATGCGTTTCTGCCGTGTTAATGACACCTTTTTTGGTCCCGAACAGAGGCCTGGTTCCTGTTCCTCACCACCTCTCGCTGGTTTGCCTTCCGCCTTGATGGCATCTGCTCCATCTTTGTCACCGTCACCACGTTTGGCTGCCTGCTGCTGAGAGACCGTAAGGAAAAGCCCTTTACTTTGTACTGCTATTTAACACTAGGGGGAGCCAGAGTACCACACCTTAAAATCGTCTTATGATAGTAAAAGCTGGTCAGTTTTGATTAAATAACTAAAACATGGTGGTGTTTTCTTCTTTTCCTGTCAGAGTTGGATGCGGGTGATGTAGGTTTGGCTCTGAGCTACGCGGTCACACTGATGGGCATGTTCCAGTGGGGCGTCAGGCAGAGTGCAGAAGTAGAGAACTTGGTGAGACACACACTTCTATTTTTCTGTTTTAGAGGGAATACTTTGGAGAGAACCAAGTCCTTTCAGGTTGGGGCTTCCAGCCCTGAACTCCAGCGTCTTATCGTCTCCACCGTAGCTTCAGCCGTGCAGCAGTAATTGTTTTAGTCGTTTTCTGTCAAAATTTAACATCAAAACTGAGCCATGGGTGCTGTGTTTCAGCTTCAGATCAAAGTAGCAAATCAGAGAAGCTCTTCCAACTTATTTTCGAACTTTTCTTTCTGCTTTTGAATGGGACCTACATCAAGTAAACACTCACAGCTCAGCACAACCCAGCAGGAGGTAAAGAAGACGCCCTTGTCACACGTCTCTTGTTGCCCGCCTTTCGTCTTTGCACTGATCAAACAGAGGCAGCTTATCCGTTGCTTGCTTTCAAACAGCAACATTAAATTAATTGTAATAATTAAATTCTATATCGTGATCAAGATTAAGATCTATTAATAGAGGAAATAACATCATGATAATATAACATTGTGTGCCCAGTTCTATATGTAACCATTAACAACCGTTTCCAAAAGCGTTTTATTCATGTTTCCTGAAAACTTGTCAGAATTGTCACGAGCCAGGTCTCCTTTGTTTTCTGAAGCAAATCCGAATAAATGAAAATAAAGAAAAACATAGAATCGGACGCATTTTAATTTCCGATTTGAAGTAAATAAACCGGGCCTCTTAGAGAGGCCGGAAAGTGGCGGGGCGGCTTTGTTGCTGGTGGTCGTAATTCAGGAGAAGTTGTCCTTAGTGGAAGCTAAACGAAAAGCATCTTCTGCTTTGTCAGCTGTGTGAATCTCTGTTCTCAGATGACATCAGTGGAGCGAGTGGTGGAGTACACCGAGCTGGAGAGTGAAGCACCCTGGGAAACCCAGAAGCGCCCTCCTCCCGATTGGCCGAGCAAAGGCCTGGTGACCTTTGACCAGGTCAACTTTTCTTACAGCAGCGACGGCCCGATGGTGTTGCAGAACATGAAAGCCATGTTCCGACCCAAAGAGAAGGTCAGACATCTTTGTTTTGCCTCATTACGACTTCCGTCTGTTCCAAAGTCGGTCGGCCATTTTGTAGTTCCGTTCAAAGTTTCAATTGAAATGTCTCCTTTACCGATTCGTGCACTAGATTAGAAGGGTTAGCGTAGCAGATGATGCGAAGCCTGCGTTCTTCCGTGTGTTCCTCAGGTCGGTATCGTGGGAAGAACGGGTGCTGGGAAAAGCTCGCTGGTCTCCGCTCTGTTCCGCCTGGCAGAGCCTCAGGGAAAGATCTACGTCGACGGTGTTGTGACCTCCGAGATCGGCCTACATGACCTGCGGCGGAAGATGTCCATCATTCCTCAGGTACACACACTGAGGACACAGCACTGGGAAGGAGCTCATTGGGTGAAAGTGGTTGTTGTCGTTTCGAGTTGCAAGGGTTCAAATGAGGACAAGTGACCCGTCGGGGAGAAAAGCTTTTTTTTTTTTTTATCACTTGTGAGCAGCTTGAAGTGGATTTATTGATGCTCCGTTTGTACAAGTATGTCACAAGAGGTGGCTATTTTAATGTTTCACACAAACAAGACCTTGTTTTGGGGAAGAAAGTCCCTCACTAAGCTGAAAGTCTTGTGGTACACACCCCCCCCACAAAGAATCCATCACCACCATCCATTAAACAAGTGAAATGATTTATGCTTTCTTTTATAGGCTCAAAGGGACAACAGACTGTTAGCTTATTCAAACATCTTCTTTAGCGAAACAAAAGGTGCTTTATTTATTGGTCACTGTTTTGGTAGGCCAGTCGAGGTCATTTTTATTTTTTTTTTATGTGTAGATAGTCTCAACATCGAGTGTTTTATGGCACATTATCTCTGGTTTCAAAGGTTTACAGTGTTTGTAATGAGTGAGTGAGTGACGCACGCTTTCTGTACACTAGGACCCGGTGCTGTTTACAGGCACCATGAGGAAGAACATGGACCCTTTCAACCAACACACAGATGAAGAGCTGTGGAATGCCCTACAAGAGGTTGGTGACACAGAGAAGTCCGATTCAAAGCAGCTTGTTAAAGAAGGAAAATAATCTGTCTGACAAGGACTGGAATGAAAAATAGAGCTAAAAAGCTAAACTGCAGCTCAGTTGTGAACTGAAGTAAATTAAAGGTCCTATGGCATGAAATGTTCACTTTTTAAGGTTGTTTAACATTAATATGAGTTCCCCTAGCCTGCCTGCGGTCCCCCAGTGGCTAAAAATGACGATAGACCTAAACCATGCGCTGGAAATTATTCTCCGCCTTTGGAAATGTGACCATGCAGATGGCCTGATCGGGAAAGCTGCCTGTTATGACGTGGAGGTTGTTTCCACCCAGAGCCAATAAACTGCCTTTCCCGCCCACAGCTCTTTGGCCAGCTCATTGCTCTGTACATAAAAAATCTGTTTAGAGCTCCTGCATCAGAACCTCTAAAGAGCCAGTGGACAGATTTAGTTTTTTTCTGGGAAAGTGACGACAGAACCGAAGAGATTTGTGTGTGCGCCAAATATTTCACAGACGAATGTTTCCAGAACTTGGGCCAATACCGAGCCCAATAAGGGAGAGCCCAGACACCCTGCGGAGGAAACTCATTTCAGCCGCTTGTATTCGCGATCTCATTCTTTCGGTCACTACCCACAGCTCGTGACCATAGGTGAGGGTAGGAACATAGATTGACCGGTAAATGAGAGCTTCGCCTTCTGGCTCAGCTCCTTCTTCACCACGACGGGCCGGTGCAGAGACCTTGTAGACACCGCACCGATCCGCCTGTCAATCTCCTGCTCCATTCGCCCCCGCTCTATTATTGTGTTGCTTTCCTGTATGTACAGTATAGTTACATAGCTTGTTACCACAGGAAAGGGTTTGTATCGTTAGCAGCTAACGTTAGCTAACGGTTAGCTATGCAGCTAATAGCATCTGCACGCTCTTATCTCTGCCAACTGGGCTGTTGGAGGTGTTTGCATGCCCATGAGATGGTTAGCTCGCTCATTTTAGACCAAAACCCCCGACTTCAAGCTTCCTGAAGAAGAATGAATCCGCAAATTCAGTGCATTTCATCAGGATAATGATTCATTCATGGTTCCAGTCAAAACGGTCAGTCTGTCTGTGTCGTTAGCTCTGCAGCTAATAGCTCGGTCACTGTCGCTAATGTAACAGTAAATAGCATGAGGTATGCGAGTGGACACCTCATTTACTGTAACGCGAGTGTTGTGTACTTATTTGTTGTTTTGATAGCCACCCGTCCTGCTGTTGGTGTTATGGCGCGCACGATATCTGCCTTTCCCCTGATTGAAATGACTCGCGCTACGTGCATCTTTGCAAACCAGAGCAATCCGCTGAGAATGTCAAACTCCTCACTCCTGCTTTCCCCTTCACGCACGCCTTTTTTGCTGTCTTGTGTAGCACTTGCTTGATGTTTGACTGTGTTAGGAAAGTTGTTCAGTAACTAGTTCGTCATATTGTCAAAGTAAGCTCATTTCAACAGGTTTCGCTAGTTTTACGGCATAGGGCTGCCGTGCCATAGCCATTCACAAAACATTTGCGCAAGGTACCACGGGCGTAAGTAAGGCCACACCCCCACTAAACAGCTCATTCTGAGGATCCTAAGGAAAGCTCATTTTTGGGACTGGGAATTTTGGGGAAAAAAACTCAGATACAGTATTAGGGGACCACTAAAGCCTATAAAAATATATAAAAGCCTCCATTTATTTTCATGCCATAGGAACTTTAAATTAAGTTGTCACGCTGCCGTGGTCAGTCCGTGCCACTAACCTGTAGCGTTCATCGTGTTTGATGAACACACACATCCTTGCTTCTGCAAATGGTAGAGCTGGAGCTCAGCTGCCGAGGGCCGTCTGTGTCACTGATCCGCATCGTGTTTGATCCAGGTGCAGCTGAAGTCTGTGGTGGAGGAGCTGCCCGGGAAGCTGGAGACCGTTCTGGCCGAGTCCGGCTCCAACTTCAGCGTGGGTCAGAGGCAGCTGGTGTGTCTGGCCCGAGCCATCCTGAGGAAGAACCGCATCCTCATCATCGACGAGGCCACGGCTAACGTGGACCCCAGGTAGTAAAAACCACGACATATGAGGCATATGTCTGTAGTTGTTGTTTTGTTTTTTTTTAAATGCACACCTTGTTGCTACAGGACAGACGAGCTGATCCAGAAAACCATACGGGACAAGTTCAGAGACTGTACGGTGCTGACCATCGCTCATCGCCTCAACACCATCATAGACAGCGACCGCATCCTGGTGAGCCTTCATACTCAATAATAATTCTTTTTTGTGTGCGTTCTTTTCCCCCGTATCGGGGTGCTTGTTTACCAAAGCAGGTGTTAAATGTTGCTAATGACCCATTGAAAAGCTTCCAAAATACAAAAACAATATGAACGCCCAGTAGGGGTGGGTATTGGCAAAGAAGTCACGATTCAATTCGAATCACGATTCACATGCCACGATGCGATACTATCACGATGCATCGCGATACTTGAATTATTGCGATGCATTGCGATATTTTCACTGAACATACTTAAAAAAAAAAAAAATACAACCATTACCAGTGGCTTACTAACTGTGTATGATCTGGATAGTGTCTTCAATTGATACATAATTCAAAGCAAATCAATTCACAACTGTATTTATTGAAACAACTTTTGGAGGTATTGCCATTAAAACAAATATTACTGGACACACTCATCACAAAAAGTGCATAGGATTTATAAAACTTAAAATAACAAAATAGGGATGATCAGTACAGACAAAAAAAAGTGCATAGGCTTTATAAAACTATAAAAAAAAATATATATATATTGCAAACATCCCTTGCAGCGAAATGCTTCAATTGCATAGTGTCCTATCATTAAAGGCATAAAAAAAATATATATATATTTTTTATTAAATAATCGATACTTGGCGTCCAGAATCGATGCAGTAGAAAGCGAAAAATAGAATTGCGATGCATCATTTTGCACACCCCTAACGCCCAGGTGGGACACCTCAGGCCATAATGCTAATTAGGCTTTTACTTTAGTCTTTATAACATATTCGCACTTCAAGAGAAGAATACTGTCTGAATTCCTATTGGCGAAGTTGATCTGATTTATTGACAGGTGCACAGATCGGTGGATGAATTAAGAAAGAATGTTTGGTGTAAAAGCAGCATGGTGTCCCTCAGTGCTCCAGAATCTGCGTTTAATTTTTTGATAGATTTTTTTTTTTGGGGATAAGATTGCAAATATCTGCTACAATGGGGTAAAATTTGAAATCTCTAGCATCTTAAGACAGTTCCATGCACGCCTTTTAAGCCTGGACCGATGCGCCAATGAGTAAGCACACATTGATGAGGCGCTGAACCGCCTCCGTTTGGCACGTGTGAATTACCAAAGCGGAACAGCGGCGCCACAACCAAAAGGGCTGCTTTCTGCTTTCGTGTTCCTTTCAGGTTCAGAGTCAAAAAGCTGCGTCTTTAAACTCCTGGGATCTGGGCTTTAACTTTAACCAAAGTCTGGTCCTGAAGAGGCAGAGCATCGGCTCTGTGGTCCGAGTCAGGGCTAAGGTGTGTAATCAAGGTTCGATGAAAGTGATTCGTATGTAAAATGTGTGGTCAGATTCCAACTCCAGGGCAAGTCATCTCAATCCTCAAAGAGCTTAGAAAAAGATAATAGGGTGTAATCTGTTTTGATGAGGTGCACCAGAGCGACTTGGTAGGATCAGATGGTGAGTCAGCAGATGATTTCATAAAGAGGTGAGGTATCAAAACTAGTTTGCAATGCGGACTCGATTACAGACGGAATACGTTTACAAATCACAACAACTGCGTCGCACCGAATGAGAAGGCGGGAATGAACTGAATCAGTCAGCAGAGGAGGATGGATCAGTGTCAGTAAGGCATTCATACATTTAACCTCTGTGTTCATCTGTGGCTGCTTTCCTAAATTCAGTGCCGGTGCTCCTTTTGGTCCTCCTTTGGAGAAGCAGCGCTGCAGGGGAACGTTGGTCCGTAGCCGTTTAACATTAAACCTGGAGGCACCAGACACACATTATGCAAATGCAACATGGATCATCCACAACTTTCAGAGAACCCCCAATCACACGTGAAACACTCCTCAGACTACCAACAATAAACCAGGGAGGGCAATCTTTTACGAATCGGTCGCATGTCGGGCTGTTGGTGGATTATTGTTGCAGAGAGGCGACTTCAGATCAAAAGAAGGTCTAAGGAGGTGGTGGTGTGTGTGCGTGTGTGTGTGTGTGTGTGTGTGTGGGGGGGGGGGGTCATGGTTAGTCTGGTGCATTTCATCCTGATTGTCTCTTGAAACAAGAAAAGTTCTTTGGTTTTCCCATATATTCGGCAGTCAACAGTAAAGAATGTCCCTTACCCACGAAGTGAATTCCTGTGGAACTGAATTCTGTTTTTCAGTTTTAAAGTTAGCGTTTGAACTCCAGAAGATGATTTAAATATCTCGACAGAGCAGTGAAGAGAAAAGTATTAAAGCCTCTCGTCGGGTTGAGCTGAAGTTTGGTGTAATAATCAAAAAAAAAACACTTGATGGGAGCCCGTAACTTTTACCTTTAAAGGTGGCCGGGATGGCAAATACTCGTGAGTGATAACTGAAGCTGGTTTCGTTTCCAGGTTCTTGATGCAGGGAGGATCCACGCTTACGATGAGCCCCACACGCTACTGCAGGATCCGGGCGGCATCTTCTACAAGATGGTGCAGCAGACGGGCAAACAGGAGGCGGCGGCACTACTAGAGGCAGCTAAACAGGTAAGTTTGACTCTCGGAACGCACAAAATATCTGAAAGGCTCTTTTTGTTTTTGTTTGGGGCGGTCAAACTGACTTTTGCGAATCCCTCCTCAGGCTTACAACAGCAGAAGTCGTCCCAACATTTCAAACGGACACGCAGAAACGGCAGACGGCAACCTGGTCATCTTTGAAACGGCTCTGTGAGCTCAGAGAGGACGACTCGCCGCGTAGCTGGAAGACTTTAGAGAGCGCCTGGGCTTTTGCAGTGCAGGTCCGGCCTCTGGCTAAAAGCATTAATCCACTCCAGCTGGGGAGGGGACCGGAGGACCCGACCTACAGAGAGGCCGCTGCTTCGGTGTGGCCTCGGACGGCCGGGCCAAACAATCACACTACGCCATTTTTTTTTTGTCTTTGTTTCAAGCAGAGAGAGCTTGGAAATCACGACTGTAAAAACTATTCATGTAGAGCACTATTTATTGTGTGCGCTTGCTATTTATCCTGTTAAAATCTATTCTGATGTCACAGAGCACTTGCATTAAAAATGGTCTCGTAATCCTTTCAATAAAAAAAAATAAAAAATAAAAAAAAAGCTGTGCCTGGTTTCAGGTCTGCAGCAGGTTTTTACATGTAAATGTAAAAAGCCAAAGAGCACCTATACCCAAAGCTGCCTTTGTCTCTGTGAGAGAACGTTGTTGCACAGGACCAACGTCCCAATGTGAAAGATGTTAGCTGCAGATGTTTGAGATGACAATAAAAATCTGTCTTTAAAAATTTGTCTTAAACTTCATCGATGCCCAAAGACGATTCCGAGCATGAATCTGTCTCCACGGAACATTTTGGCACAGTCCCCTAACAACTGACTGACATTCATTTTGTTTTATTTGTTCTGTAGTTCAGTCTGCCATCATTTTACGAGCTCATGTTGTATAACTGCAGGTTTTATAAACTTTTAACTGAAACCACGCTCGTCTCCAGCTGCACGTCACCGGTGTGTTCTTGACCCTCGGAGAACAAATGAACACTGGTCATGGAAAATAAATTCTTAAAAACACATCTGCACGCGTGTTCAGATGCACAGTGGTGTGTGTTTGTGTATGGGTTTTAATTGTATATTCCAACAGGAAACAAATGCCTCAGGACTCGAACTCCGTTCAAATGAAACTTTATTAGAAAAAGTGTAGCAAAGGTAACAATTAACGGAAAAGTTGCATGCGTCGACAGTGTCAAACAACTTCTGACTTGACGAGCGCATGCAAATATGAGAAAATCTGGAGTTTCTCCACAGCTTTAAGGCAAAGTTTTAGTTTTGCCTGATTGATTTTATCACGAGGACTGAATATTAATACATTTTAAAATCAAAAACCGCCTCTAAAATTCACGGATCCGTAAGGAAAGGACATAAAAACAGAACATAAATTAAGAACATAAGAAAAATGACGCTTGCGAGCATCTGCGTGCTGTTGCAGGCCAGACAATTTGGCTGCTGCCTCGCAAACTTCCTATTTTCGAAGTCATTTCAGCCACTTCTGTCACGTTTGGAAACACTGCTGAGCTCAGTTAAAATGACTGTCAAATATTAGCCAGCTTTGCCTTGATTATGTTTTCTTTAATTGGTGATGCTACATATCAGTGTAACCAGCAGTTAAAAAAGGAAAAAAAAAAAAAAAGGCTTATGAGCAGCATATTCAGGTTAAACGGAACAGCAGAGCGCAGGCGGGTGTGTGGAGGCACAACGGGTCTGTTAATCCTGGAAAGTGGACAAAATGCTGTCAAAGAAATTAACTGGTGAGCGGAAAGCTGAGCTCAAAGTCCTCTGAACACTCCTCCACACGCCCCATCAATCGAGGCAAAGGTCCGTTTTGGTGGTTTTATGTAGAACAGTGTTCCCCTTGGACTTAACATGTCCTCAGTTTAGGGTTTATTGACAGCGAGCCACAACGTTGCAGACTGTAACTGGCTGCATTTTGCAGTGGCGCCGTCGGCCCCCTGCAGTGCATTTCACAGGGCGCAAACCTGTCACGTTTTTTTTATCCGCAGAATGAATTGTGCTCTTTGGTTTAAAAGCTTCCCCGCAAAAGAGAGATTTAAACCTGGTTATCCAGTTTTCCTGAGATTTACGAGTTGCTTGAACAGCTCACAGTGAGGTTTCACACAGGTTTGGACAGAGCGAGCAGCCCTGTTCCGATACCCAGCAGTGTTTGAGTTGGATATTGGACCTTTAAAATTACTGTAACATGGCACATTTGTGTAGCATACAGTGTGATATTACAGTGCAGTATATTATATTTCACTTCCTTCCTATGTTATTCAAAATAAGACATAAACTGTGTCTATAGCATCATTGAGGTCTGAGCTTTAAATGTCATTGTGCGATGACTACTTTCCTTTCATAAATCTAGTCCACTGGCCCCCGGCTGTCAGGACTGCTCAGTTTTAGGTGCCGCCTGTTGAAACAGAGAAGCTGATTTATAATTCCAGGTAACAGAGAAATCTGCCCAATTTTCTTTTTTTAAACACATGTTTCAGTCACACTTCGTGGGACCTTTTCCACCTCACCCGTCTGGCTGACTCCAACAAGGCTGCTGCCTCAGTCTGGCCCGTCTGTTGCACCATCTTGTAGAAAGCGCCTTCTTTGTTCTGCAGGAGGGCAAAGGGTCGGTCTAACTCCTGGATGGCACCACCGTCCAGCACCTTAAAGCAGATCGAAGGCCAGCGGTGGTCATTATTTAACCAACTTGATGAAACGCAGTTAAAACAGGTGAAAACAATGTAAATGGTTGATTTTCAATTCTTACTCATACAAGCGACAGAGAGACAGAAGGCTCACCAGGATGCGGTCGCTGTCTATGATGGTGTTGAGGCGATGAGCGATGGTCAGCACCGTACAGTCTCTGAACTTGTCCCGTATGGTTTTCTGGATCAGCTCGTCTGTCCTGTAGCAACAAGGTGTGCATTTAAAAAAAAAACAACAACAACTACAGAGCCCCTGACCTGAGCTCTGAGTGCCTCATATGTCGTGGTTTTTACTACCTGGGGTCCACGTTAGCCGTGGCCTCGTCGATGATGAGGATGCGGTTCTTCCTCAGGATGGCTCGGGCCAGACACACCAGCTGCCTCTGACCCACGCTGAAGTTGGAGCCGGACTCGGCCAGAACGGTCTCCAGCTTCCCGGGCAGCTCCTCCACCACAGACTTCAGCTGCACCTGGATCAAACATGGAGGAACGTTCAGGACAAACCTGTTCGGTGTCCGTGTGCGATGGCAACCAGTAACTAAACTCTACTGTGATCGCTGATACTAGCCTCTTCCACAGCTTTCCACAGGTCTTCATCAGTGTGCTGGTCGAAAGGGTCCAGGTTCTTCCTCACAGTGTCGGTGAACAAAACCGGGTCCTGGAGAGCAGAGAGGGAGAAGTCAGAGATTTAGATTCAGCACATCTACAGGAATAATGCACTCTTCTTCTTCTGTGACTGCAGACATTCAGACTGATCCTTCATGTAAACATTCACAGACACATTTCTGGCACAAAGCTGCACATGAATGTGCACACAGGTGACATAATACCCGGTCCTGCCAAAGTCAACAGCGATGGCCACGCGCCAAGATATGCAGGACGACACAGGCGGAGGCAGAGAGGGAGAAAACTCCCAGCAAGTAAACATGGAAGGGAAGCGCGGCAGAAAACCTTTGCACACAGTTGAATGTTGCAGTTCTTAATCATTTTCGTACAAAACTGAAATCCAGTTAGTACATTTTCCGGCCTTTAGTTTCCTGTGGCTGCACATGAGACTTGAACAAGGCTCCGAAATTTTGGAAAACCTCTTTAAAATAATACAGTTGTCTGGATTTCATGATTGATTTCGGATCGGAATCTGATCTCCACGGCATCAGCTTTTTACCTTTTTCCAACCATTTTCTCGTTCATTTGTTTGTGCGCCAAGATTTCAGCTCACGGACTGTTGCCAAGACAACGTCATGTAAAACGTCTTCACATCTAAGGCAGCAAAGCAGGCCCAGTCCATAATGCTCCCACCTCCATGCCTCACAATTAAGATGGGGGGGGGGGGGGGGGGGGGGGTGTTTGGTGTGCGGTGCCTTTTTTTTTGTTTTCAAACACAGCGTTGTCGGCTTACCTGAGGAATGATGGACATCTTCTGGCGCAGGTCATGGAGGCCGATCGCAGAAGTCAAAACGCCATCGATGTGGATCTCTCCCTGAGGCTCTGCCAGGCGGAACAGAGCTGAGACGAGGGAGCTTTTCCCTGCACCCGTTCGCCCAACGACACCAACCTGACACACAGGAACCAAACATCCCCATTTAACACACGGGTCGTGTCACATTACTGGTTTCGTCACTTTTTAAGAACTATTTAAGCACTATTGAGTCATTCAAACTCAGACAAGGAAAGACTTTGAAAACACCGACTCTGCATCGCTCGTGTAAACGAGCAAATCCGTTCAGACCAACTTCGTGTCTGCCGTGTGTGTCTGAGTGTGTGTCACCTTCTCGCTGGGATGAAAGGTGGCGCTGATGTCTCGGAGGACCGGCGGGCCATCTGTGCTGTAGGAGAAATTCACCCGGTTAAAGGTCACCATTCCTCGGCTCGGCCAATCAGGGGGAGGGCGCTTCTGAGTTTCCCAGGGTGCTTCGCTTTCTAGCTCTGTATACTCCACCACCCTCTCCACCGATGTCATCTGAAATACAGGAGGCGATTTGCAATCAGCTTCACCGTTTCTCATATTTGTTTTCATATTTATTTCATGTAACTCGGCATCACAAACCTGCTATAATCTATGGAGCATCAAACATCATCATCTATGGTACAGTTCAAACTTTAACTCACAAAGGATCAGGAATAAGGAGGAAGGAAATATATATCCATCCATCCTCATGGAGATCCTCATCCATTCTTTCAGTAGCAGAGTGACATAAAGCTGTCCGACCTTTGTTCAGCGGTGTATTAAACCCGTTTGATGTTGAAACAGCTCGATTTGTTGTGGCAGAGAAACCTGAGAACGGAATTTGATCGTGGGGAGAGGGCTTAATATTCTAGCAGGCAGCGGAAAGTATTTAAGGTAAAGCTGACGCAGGGCTATGCTGGTGTGGCTCAGGAATTCCCTCAAGTTTTATGTGTTCCCAAATCCCAAACGCACAAACAGCTTCATTTGCCGTGATTGTGGTCGGGCTGCTGGGATAGTTTTGAGATGCCGGAGAGTGTCTACATCCTCGTTGGGGGAAAGGCGGCGGGAAATGCGGTTGAGACCAAATTTAAGAAAAAGCCCAGAGTCAGAGATGCCTGCGGCTCACTTGCTTTTTGTTGACACAGCTGACTGAATTTCCAACTTCAATATGTGCGGGATTTTCTAGGCGCCGTAATGACGGATGTCTGGGGATCATTGGCATGACATCTGGTTCAAAAATGTATGTTATTTGGGTGCAACTCATCCCTTAGTACTTACCATGTTCTCCACCTCGGCACTTTGTCTCACTGTCCACTGGAAGTTTCCTACCAGGGTCACAGCGTAAGTCAGCACCAGGCCCACCTCTCCGGCCTCCAGACCTATTTGAACAGGAAATGTTATTAGGAATACAAAGAAGAAGCAGAAGAAGAATGATAAAATGACTCTTCAGCAGGTCGGCGTTGCCCTTAGAACTATCACAGCTGCTGTAAAGCTGCAGACATGAAGCAGGATGTCATCTGCATAAAGTTTAACTAACGTGTTGCGGTGAACCTTACGATGATATTTCCTCACCATCTCTGAATAGGATGCAGCCAAATGTTGCGAGGGTGATGAATACCGAACAAATATTGTCGAGGCGAAGAGCAAACCAGCGGGAGGTCATCAGGAACAAAAACCACGCCTCTGAAACAAGAAAATCACAAAACACCACTTTTTATCAGCACAAAGATGCTGCGTTCACTGACAGATTTCCCCTCAGTGATTTGAAACGAAAAAAGTCCACATGCAGCCCATGAAAAAGAAAAGTGTAAACCTGAATGCAGGTCCTGGTGGGCATCAAAGGTTTTCTTTAACCTCTCCTCAGCTCTGAAGGCCCGGATCGTCCACAGACCCTGAAGAGACGAGGAGAGGTGGGAGAAGACTGGACTTCGAGCTGCGGGAAAGAGCAAAAAGAAGTTTCAATGAGAAAGGAAAGTTAGTTTTAAAAACCAACACATTTTCACGTGAGCAGAATCGTTGCCCATACTTGTTGACTCGAGGCGTTTGACATCACGTGACGTATGGAGGTAGTAGCGTCTCAAGTACAGAAAGAATAAAAGCAGGGGGACGATAGGGATGAGGATGAGAGGGATGACTGAAGCTGCAACAGCCACGACGCCAGCATTCTGTAAAAATAACTGAAAAACACCACAGGGTGAGGAACACAGAAACATAAAGAAGCCAATTTAAGGCAAAGTTTGCATGCACAGTAATCCTAACCCAGTAACCAGCTCTCACTTGGTAGAAGTCCACAAAGGTCATGGGTAGCATGGAGTCCATTTGGCCGATGTCTTTGGAAAATCTGTTGAGAATTCTTCCTACACCACAGGACAAAAGTTTACTTTCTTACCAGCAGTCATGTTGGCTGACAGCGGCATCTAATGCAGCTCTTTCTCTCAAAGTAAAAGAAACCCTGAGCATGCTCACCTATAGGGTTGACGTCGAAGAAGTGAACATGCGTGCGGAGGACAGCGCTGAACATGTTGTTGTGCAGAGTCTGCGCCGATTTCACCAGCCCGCGAAATATCACTAAACTCCTGATGTAACCGAAGACCACGGCAGCTGCTGTCAAACCTACAAGAGGAAGCAGACGGAGCGCTGTGGGTCACACCGCTCAGTTCTACTTTACACCACGGACAAAGTTCACCCTCCCTCCTTCAGTTCTGAGGTTTTACGTGTCAGGATATAATAAAGATAGAAAAAAAAAAAGCACGTAGCCCTTATTTAGTCTTAATATTAGACAAACGGAACCTCAGATGAGACAACGCATGAAGTGTCACACCCATATTCGTTATTCATTTCATCAAAAAATGCAGTGCAATGCCCTCTTCTGAGAGCTGTGCTTCAACAAAGGTCTGCAAACCTCAATGACTTGAAGTAACGTTGTAAAGAGGGGGCCAAAAATTCCTCCGCAATTATGCGAGAGGCTGGTAGCGTCAAACAGAAAATTAAAACTTCAGGCTAAATGAACGGTGACACTGCTTAACATGTCATTAGCTGTTGTAAATCTGAAGCTGTATTTAACTCATTTTAGGACCTGACATGAAAAACTTCAGAAATGAAAAGAGTTGAACTTTCTTTCCCACATTTATAGCAGCCGACAGCAGTTACAGTTGCATGAGAAACTCAGGTCGTACCTGAATAAACGCCGAGGTAAAAGGTGAGATCGAACTCGCTGTCTGAGTGAGTGTAGGTGACGTTAATTCCATTGAGGCTGACGACGGCAGCTGTGCGGTTGGAAAACTCTTCATTTGCCCTGTTTGTTAACAAAACCCGCACGTCAGACCGCACATACTCAGTTGGATGGGAAACAAGATGATTAACTGTACAGAAAGACATAAAGCTTCTACAAGGTCAAATCAAATCCACATGGAGGTTCTCACCAGTACACCAACCACCAGTCCTGCAGGATATACGCAGCCTATGGGAAGAAAAGCCAAAAAAACCAACAGCATGCGCTTCATCAAAACCACTTTATACATCTACACCTCCCACCAGCATAAACATGACAGTTTTAAGACAAATTCTCAGTCCAGACTGAGGTTTCAGGGTGATTCAAATTCTGTGAGCCACTGCTTACCTCTGCGATGACACTAAGCAGGACTAT
Organism: Odontesthes bonariensis; assembly: GCF_027942865.1. Taxonomy (NCBI): domain Eukaryota; kingdom Metazoa; phylum Chordata; class Actinopteri; order Atheriniformes; family Atherinopsidae; genus Odontesthes; species Odontesthes bonariensis. Next base: position 15,063,122 of record NC_134516.1, on the reverse strand, counting down.
AGCCATCAACCCCAGCGGGTGACAGCCTGCTGTAAAGTACTTAAGGTAAACATGGCCGCCGACATTTCCTTCGGCTCGAGTCTCTTCTGCGATGGAGCGAACTGTTTCAACCTGCAAGAGAAGTAATAGCCGCACACATAACTCACGCCATAAGGCGATGGAGTCAGAGAGTCGTAAATTTTGCAATGTCGGGAACGTCTGCAAATTTACAACTTTTAAAACATTGGAGATTAAAAAGAAAAAAAATGGAAAAAATAGAAGAAAAAAAAAAGGAAAACATAAATTAAGCCTGTTTTTCCTCTTGAAAATAAACCTACAGGAAGCTGGTCGGTGCAGTTGCCGTCTGATGGCAGGAGGCTGCTGTAGGAACAGCTCGAGCTGCGGGAGAAATTAGTCTTCTGGCTGTGTAAAGACAACCTCTCTGGATCAGCTGATCGAGACCGTCGCTCCTGCTCCTCGTCGCTTTTCAGCAGGGACACCACGTCCAGGCCGGCGCTGTGCAGCTCGCTGTACGTTCCCTGGCTCATGATGTGACCCTGGGGACACGAACGATGTCGCTACAGTAAACCCGGAAAATAACTTCCGACAAGTTTGTCCTTTTTTCCAACTTTAAAATCGGATCATTGGAAATGTTTTTATTTAAAGAAGGAGAGTTTCCTGTGAGGCGGTACGCACCTCCCTGAGGACCACGATGTGGTCGGCTGCCTTCAGGTACTGCAGCTGGTGTGTGACCAGGACACGACACTTGTTCTTCAGCAGGCCACAAATACACCTGAGTGTTAACATAGACACACATCACGTGTTTCCTACAGACTCCTACAGAATGATGATTAATGTCAAAACAGAAAAGCACTATTTTTCCTTCTCTCGGGCCTCGTCAACTTGAGAGCTAACAGCTAGTCTCACGGCTTCCAATCCTTTTTAAAGTTATCAAAAAGGCCAGTTTTTAAAGTTGCCGGAAACGTCTGAACGAGGCCCTAAAGCGCCGCCGAGCGTTTCACCAGGAAACCTTCACACTTTCACTTCAAAAGGTAGCATCCTCAACCTGGTACTCTCTTCTGGTTTTTCCTTAAACTCTCTGAAGCGACCAGATAGACCAGTCACCATCCGTCGAGCTGTGATTGCAATTTCAACACAACACTGTGACATGCACAAACAGTTGGGAGAAGGAGGAAGTTGTCACTCACTGTTCAAACAGATGCTTTCCTACTTCCGCATCCACGGCACTTAAAGGATCATCCAGGAGATAGATGTCGGCTTCCTGATACACAGCCCTAAGAAAACCAACACACACCAAAGCTCAGAAGAACATAACAACAACAGAGAAGAGACCGGTGCGTACCTTTCATGGGTTTGTGACAATGTAAAAAGATTTGAGACGTCACAGAAAGTGTGTAAGAAGATGATGAGCACAGGTGCTCATCCAGGCTCTTGTCATCTCCCGCCTGGACTACTGCAACTCCCTCCTTGCTGGCGCCCCGGCTTCTGCCATCAGACCTCTGGAGCTGGTTCAGAAAGCGGCTGCTCGTCTGGTGTTCAACCTCCCCAAGTTCTCCCACACCACTTCCCTTCTCCGCTCTCTACACTGGCTCCCTGTAGCTGCTCGCATCCAGTTTAAGACTCTGGTGCTGGCCTACAGGGCAGTGGAAGGAACAGCTCCTTCATACCTCCAGGCTATGGTCAAGCCCTACACCCCCGCCCGACCACTTCGCTCTGCGGCCACCAGGCGCCTGGCTGCCCCGTCACTCAGGGCTCCCTGCGCACGATCGACACGGTCAGGGCTTTTCTCTGTTCTGGCACCCCGATGGTGGAACGATCTCCCGACTGATATCAGGACAGCTGAGTCGCTGCCCATCTTTCGCCGCAGGCTGAAAACCCACCTCTTCAGGAAACACTACCCTGATCCGCCCTCTTAGGACATCACCTGCTTCGTCCTAGCTCCTTACGCACTTATTTGTTTCCTAAATTGTCTTTATTTTCTAAATTGTCTTCCCATCTGTCTAGGTACCTGACTTATCGCACTAAAGGGCCGTGTATACTTTCGCAGCAGTGTGTCGCAGTGAGCTTGTCGCAGACACGACGCAGTTATTTTTGATTTATGCCTACTTTTGAAGCGCTGTCTGCGCTATGTACTCTAGCACTAGTTTTGCTCTTAGCTGTTTGGTTTTGGAAGGAAATGCACTTATGATTTCTTGTGACCTGAAGTTCTTTGGCCTACCGATGTTGAACACACTTATTGTAAGTCGCTTTGGATAAAAGCGTCTGCAAAATGACCGTAATGTAATGTAATGATGGAATTCTGGGGTTTCATACAGCTTCTGTAGGAAGCATCTTAACGATTGGAAACGGGAGCAACAAACACACCGGTGAATGCTTTGACAATAACAGAAGATGACCAGCTTTGAGGGCATGGGCCCGTTGCACAAAAGTAGGATTTAGACATCCAGGATGAGTTACTTAGCCAGGTTCAAGGAATCCAAAACATGGGCGCCCAGGCTTAGTTGGTTGTACAAAGGCCAAGCCAGGATGAGCAGACATGGATTTATTAAGCCAGGTGAAACCAATCCTGGATAAGTGCTGCACACGGCTTGCTTAAATAGACCCCACGATCGATCATAGATTCACTATGGCAACAAGGGCGGCATATTTCTCCCCAGCGGAGCAAGAATTATACATGGAAACCTATGAAGAGGTGACGGAGAAAATAAAACAAAAAGGAAATACTGCCACAGTTAAAAAAACAAAGGGAGCAAGCGTGGCAAACCATTGCTGACCGCCTCAATGCGTAAGTAGTGCACAAATACACACTCATCACTCCACTGAAACTATCACAATTAGACTACAATCCAAATAAAATGTTAATTAACATATTTGAAAACATATTTGTAGCCTACTTTGATTATGAATAGGTTTAAATTGACTGCATGTGAGTGAAACTATCTAAATGTAACTCCATGCTCCTCCACTGTTTCATTGTGCATGTGTTTTTGTGTGTGTAGATTTAACATGACTGGGCCGAAACAGACATGGCAGCAAGTCAAAGTAAAATATAAGAACATCCTGCAGAACGGTAAGTCCCCTGACAAATACTTAACAAGTGTACTTTTTTATTAAGAATGTGCCTGCCCACACATTGCCTGTACTGTTTTAGCAGTGAAAAAAAAAAAAAAAATCACAAACAAGGCACAGGTGGTGGGTCACCTGGAGCCCCCAGTACCAGAAGATGCTGATCCAGTGAGTACGGTACTCCATCAAAGGCATACTGTAGGCCTGGCATTTCTCATCTACTGACTTTATTATGAATCCCATTTAAATGTGATAGGGTGAAGGCACCAGTGCAGGTAGTACTGCTGCTGCTGCAGCAGCAGATGATGACTTTGATGATGAGGAGACTATCTCTCTGGGCGTATTACAGGTTTCCCCAATGTCATTGGTGCAGTGGACTGCACACACATCAAAACAAAATCCCCCTCAGGTGGCCATGAGGGGGATTTTGTGAACAGGAAAAACTTCCACAGCATCAATGTACAGGTGAACATGACTTTTGATAAAGTTAATTAATGAACACTGTACATTGCCTGTGATGTGCATTAATTGGTTTAACATCCTATCATTTCAGATGGTCTGCAATGCTGACTATTTGATCAGTAATGTTGTGGCAAAGCGGCCCGGCTCGGTCCACGACTCCCGAGTGTTTCAGAACTCAGAGATCTATCGGCGCCTATCACAAGCTGAGCCACAGAACCTCTATTGATAACCACTTTTAACATCATGGCTGTGTTAAGAATGTCACTACTTATGAGGTTGTGATGGTAACATTTTGTATTCACAGGTGAATTCCTGGGTGTATTGCTGGGTGACAGAGGGTACGCCTGCCAGCCTTTTCTGCTCACTCCATTTGCAGACCCTCTGGAGGCACAACTGGCATACAACCATGCCCATGCCAGAACAAGGGCCCGGATAGAAATGATATTTGGCCTACTGAAGGCACGCTTTCTGTGTCTGACCCACCTGAGAGTCAGCCCAGACAGGGCCTCCAGAATGTGGCCTGCCTGAGAAAGGAGAGGGCCCCCAGAGTGCCAGCTCTCATAGACTGGGACATTCCTGCCATCTTCCCGGATGACGACTGTGGTCGGCTGGTCAGAGACCAATATGTGTTAAATTATTTTAATTAATATGCATGTTGATTTAAGTTGGGCCTGCAATGGCAGAGGCATTTTTGTTAGGTTTTTGTGCTGTATAGGCAAGGCAATTTTATTTGTATAGCCCATTTTTACAAACAGTTTGACTCAAACTGCATGCTTTGATTCTGTGCTTTTTGTCTTGTAGAGCACTGTGTGACTTCAGTTTTGAAAGGAGCTGATGGTTTACTTGCTTTGATTCATCCTTGTTCAATAAAGGAACATCATGGTACTCTCTCATGTGTATTTATATTTATATGGTGATCTACTTTGTGTAGTCTGTGGGAAACTAAATTATCTAATGATTGCAAGTTCATCTAAAATCATCAGTTACCTAAAATGATTGTAATTAATGATCACAAATGTTTCAATAATGATAGTGGGTATAGTTAAATGTTTTAACAATATGTTCTAGGCAGTGGAATAAATATTGGTTTCCATTTGTGGCGACCGCTGACTGAGATAAGGAATGAGATTAAATAGATCCTGGAATTTAGTCTGGTCTGGAGCAGGCTAGCTTCACAGAATAAATCTCCACGGTAACTTAGGTCTGAACATATCCCACTTCCCTCTATCCCACTTTTGTGCAACTGGATCACGGATAAGTTGAGCCAGGATAGCAAACATATCCCGGCTTAATTCCTAATCTTAGTTTTGTGCAACGGGTCCCATGCCAGACTAAACTCTAGGCGGGGCTTATGAGAGACACAGTTACATGAACAGGGAGGGCAAGAAAGGCTGGACTGCCAAACCAAGGATGTCATGACATTTAGGAGGATAATCTTCTCTGGGAGAGTTCAGTGAGGACTTTGAACTTTGATTCTATGCAGGCTGCTACAACAGCCAGTACAACGTAATCAAGTAAACACATGTGACCTTTTCAATAACTTACTCCCACAAGTAACATATTAACATTGCATACTAGAGGCGTTAACTGAACAAATCAGACAGACGTTCAAACACACGGGGTGGCAGTTAAACAGGACAAGCAACTAATTCCTGAAGTTGTGTCCCTGCTGCATTGATGTATAACTGTGACTGTTTTCATACCTGGCCAGGTTGACGCGAGCCTTCTGCCCCCCGCTTAGTGTGGCGCCTCTGTCCCCAATTATTGTAAGATCTCCATCTGGAAGCAGCTCCAGGTCCTGATTTAAAAAAAAAACAACGGAGGCTAAAGACAGATGCAGCAAAAACAAAAAACACAAGATACTGCTACAGTTCAGCATTATTTGGCTCAAAAATCAGCTTCAAGTCCTGGGTTTCAGTTTGGTCATTGCTAAAGTAGCACACATGAAAGAACAGTAAAGCATTCACAGCCATCTGGTTGTGGCCTGATCGTCCCGTCTGAGGATGCTGCTATGTTGTAATTACATTCGAGAATCTGCTTCTCTGTGAAGTGGAAATGCAAATGAGAATACTGTAGTACCAAAATGCTGTGCAGCTGCCCAATGTGTCGTTGAATGCAAAGCTAATTATTAAGTTAGACAAAGATAAAAGAATCCACAGTAATTCTGAAACGGTCCCATCAACAGGGCCGAGTGCAAACACTCGGTGGTTAACAGCCTCAGGTGCTGAGCAGCAGGGTTACGTCTCACCTTCTTCAAAGCGCAGGCTCTCAGGACTCTCTCGTACTTCTTGGGGTTCAGTTCTCTCCCAAACAGGATGTTGCTGCGGATGGTTCCAGGGAACACCCAGGGCTGCTGGGAAGCGTAGGTCAGCTGACCTTCGACTGTCAGCTTCCCTGTATCACGAGGCAGCTCTCCCAGGATGGCGCTCAGCAGGGATGACTGGTGGGAACGTGGGCGTTATGGAAGACTGACACAACAACACGGTTTTAACCGGCCAACTGGAAAGTTAACTGGTTTACACAAATGTACTGACCTTTCCAGCCCCCACTGGTCCAATTACAGCCAGAAGTTGATGAGGTTTTGCTGTGACGGTGATATTCTCCAGAGATGGAGAGTCCAAACTCTGGAAGAATAACAAACACTGAGAATGACTATTTTACAGATTTAGAAATGCACTCACCAGCTTCTAAAAGGCTCTACATCACTGTAAAATATCATTAAAACACTGGATTATTCACCTTATCCCAGTAGCAGGTCAGTTTTTCAATCTCAACAGAGTTTTCTTTTCTTTCCTTCAGGGGCAGACCAGAGTGATGTCTCTCAACTTCTTCCAGAAGGAGGAAATTCTGGGAGGAGCACACAATTCTCACTTTCAGGGGTTCTTAGAAGGCCAAATGTATACTTTTGAAATTCACAGAGCACACACCTCGTTAGTTCTTACTGAAGCCGATTACGTAATTGAGAACATGTCACAGCTGTTATCTCGCATATCTTTGCAGGCGTTATTTAAAAGATCAGACAGCACGTAACCCCAGTGAGGTAAAGAAATTGTATCAGTGGTAATAAAAACTGTCTCAGCTTCTCATTTGTGACTCACATCGAGTCGTGTCGTGAAACAAGGGATGGGTTTATATTTTGTTTTATTTCATCTGAAAGCATTCGGAAGTGCTTCAGTCATTTTGGTCAAATATTACGAGATTTATCAGCTCTCTGACAAACTATGAATTTCACAGTTGTCAGATAAGGACAGAAAAATTACCTTGATCCTGCGAATGCTCACTACGGTCTCTGATAGCTTCTCGATGGCCAGAGGGAAGAACAGGGTGACCGTGAGCTTAATTGTGCCGTAGAGGGACACCGTGACAAACACACTGCGGGCAGTGATGGGGTTGCCCAGGAGAGCGAAGACAGTGAAGGTAAAGAAGACTGTGATCTTGCTGCTGGCGAAGAAAGAAGCCATGTTGAGCCCTCGAAGGTAGGAGCTCTTCAATATCTGACCGATTTCTTTCCTGGAAACATAAGAAACCGTCGGCGTGTGAGCTCGGAGACAAAAAACATTAATACAATGCTCCTCAAACTTTTCATTTAAAGGGCTGCTGAACCCCAAAGTTGTCTGTGTTTCTCATGGTCGGGACTATTCATGTAAGTTAAGAAAGAATTATTCACGTCATAATGCTGCCATTATCAAGAAAGTGGAGGGTCTGATGTTCACCATCTGTGTTTGAGGCACTGAAAAAGAAATCATGAGTGGACTGGTTGCCGGGAAACACGGTCATAGGAATGAAAAAACGGAAATGAAAAAATGTTTCCAAAGAAACAGCATCACCAGCTTCATGATATATAACATGTGTATGAAAACACATTTTTCTGCTTGAGATTCACCGTCAAATGGATAAAAAATATTCAATTAAAGAAACGTTAAAATTGCATTTCAGAGCACGCAATCCCAGTCCCCCAGATGCTTCTGAAATTTCTCCAAATACACTTCGGTTAATAACAAAGAGAGTGAAAACCAAGCCGTGAGGGTTTAGATCATTGTCCACGCACCCTCGAGGCAGGAGTGTTTGGAGGCATAGATCTCGGACGGATACTGGGGAAGCTGCCAAGGGAAACGGCTTTAGCAGTTCGCTCGGGGTCACTGTCCTGTTGGAAGGTTTTTTTCAATCATCTCTGGATGATTGAAAAAAGGTTTTCCTCACGAATTTCCCTGTATTTAGCATCATCCATCATTATCATAACCAGGTTCCAGTCACTGCTGATACATTTTTTTTTATTTTTTTTAAATTTCAAAAAACACCCCCACAGCACGATGCTGCCACCACCGTGCTTCGCTGTGGAGCGACGAGTTCCACAGCGTTTTCCTCGAAGGCCAAAAAGTTCCATTTTAGCCTCATCTGATCAGAGAACCTTCTGCCACATGTCTGGAGTCTCTTCAGCGACCTCTAAATGTGCTTTCTCATTCATTTTTTTAAGAAGTTAAGTTTTTTTTCCCCTGGACATTCTCCAGTTTGATGCTCCTAAAATCTGGAACAGTCTTCCAGAAGATGTGAGACAGGCCTCAACTCTGACAATGTTTAAATCCAGGCTGAAAACAGTTCTCTTTAGCTGTGCGTATGACACCTGAAAGTATTTTATCTGCACTCTTCACTTTTAAATAATTAATTAATGATTATTTTAATGGGTTTTTTATTTTTTATTTATTTTTAATGATTTTATTGCCTACTTGTGATTTTATGTAGCTGTAAAGCACTTTGAATTACCTTGTGTACGAATTGTGCTCTATAAATAAAATTGCCTTGCCTTGCCTCCTGCAAAGCCCAGCTCCGTGGAGCGCACAGCTTTAAGTGGTCCTGTGGAATGCCATGAAAGTTGACGTGGAGTTGCACAGTGCGCACGTTTGCTTTAATGTTCTGGTTCAGAGTCTCATTTCCAAACCCACCATGACTGTGAAGGTGAGCCTGTGTTATGGTTGAGGCTTCTGCGTTTGATTAAATGTCCAGATATGGGAAGAATTTTCCTTCCTTTTGAGTGAAAGCCGACACTTCCTTTCACATAGCACACAGCGGCTGATATGAGGTTTCCTCAGGCAGCGCCCCTGGGCCAAGTTCCCACAGTTAGCCAAATGATGTGAAGGAGACGCCGTACTTTCTGTCGTTTCTGGTTTGAGTTTGAATGTCTGAGCTGAATGTTTGCCTCCCTCTTTACAAAGATTTTAAAAAGTGCAGTGAAAATCCATTCAGATATGATGACAGACAAATCATTGCGCCATTTATAAATGTACACTCCGTCTGTACTACAGCTCTGGATGAGCTTCTGTTTCAGGTCCATATTTTGCATAAAGAACCTTCGTAAAGGGGTCAATGTGGAACTGAGGAGGACTGTATAGAGGGTTGCTCCATCCATAGCTGTCATTTAATATCCAACACTTCTTTGTAGCTTATAGGTTGGCTCAAAAATACAACAACTTCCTTTTCATCTGTAAGAAAGTGTCTAAGGTCACTTGGAACTCATAGCAGTGATAATTGAATATACTCGTAAACTGCTCCCTTTATCGGTTACAATAAAATAAGAAACATTCAGCCTTTGGTCCTGACACGTAACCAGTCCCTATGGAGTCAGCGAGCTCAGATTATAAAGATGGATGACAAACTTTAATTTGCTACACCACAAAAATGCTTAAAGTGAAAGAAGAAAAGAAAGGAAAACACACTCAGCACTTATTGCATAAGGAAAAGCCTGGAAATCATTATAACTGGAATAACCGCCTTGCGGTTTTATGCCTGTGCCAACCAGTCAAACTGTAGTTTCCCTTCATGTCTGCCCAGAATGTTCATGTATGTAGTGAAAAATGGAGGAATTTAATAAACTTGGTGCATATCTAACAAAGAAGCAGTCTGCCGTTATCATTTTGTAGATCTGTTCACATTCCTCGGAAACACGTGCTAAAAACAGCAGTTTCTTTTCGGATCAGCTGATAAACGAGAATGTTAAGTTGAGTTCAGTTCAGTGGTTTCACGTCATCCAATGATAATAAAGAGCCATTTTTGTACACCTCCTGACTAATTTTCTGAGTATTTTCTAAGTTTTTGCAGAATATTTGATCAGATTACGAGTCTACCACACTCTACCAGTGTGGTCCAAGTGGTTGTTCCACCTTTTGCTAAGTTGTGTATGATCATTAAGCAGCTCCTTAAGCTGCGGTGAAATGGTAAGGAAAAAAATGAATAAAAAAATCTTAAATTACCTGGAAAAGATTTAAGAAACAAATGAATGGAAATGCAGTTTGATTCCAGGAGTTCCCAGAGGTTATTAGGTGTGAAGCGTTCAGGGAACACGGCCGAGTTAGAGACGGCCTTTGGCTCACTGCATTTAGTCAGCCCCTGGTCTTCATAAAGTACCGTGCTTCATCACATGCGTCCAAGTCTTTGATTTGCCAGCTAAGGCTCGAAGATGACCGTGTCGTGGCCTGGCTCCTTCCCTCGCCTGACTTAAATCTTGTTAAGAAATTGTGGAGTGTTTGTTGGAGGTGATTTCCAATGCAAGCCTCAGGCCTTTCCTCATCACTACTGTACAGAAAACACAGACCTAAGCACCTCAAAGATCCGGGACCTTGGTGCAAATACACTAAAACATCTTAACTATTCCTAACAGAAGCTATGATCAGGGTGCGAAAAACTTTTGCATGGCGCAGTTAGATTTTCAAGATGGCGATTTATTACTTTTCAGACCTCCCATCACATACTTTAAATGAACTTAGACAGCCGATCATGTTCCTGCCTTTCATAATTAGAGATTCATCAGTCAAATACCACAGAACTAATAAAGGCAGTTGGGTTTCCTGCTGTCACACTTATCCTGTTACGCACAGTTCAGTGAGTCAGTCATTCTGGTGAACCTCATTCTCCCTCCCCATCCTGTCATATCGTTGCCCCCAGAGAAATGGCAGGAAAACCCAAGAGTGTAAGAGGAACCCAAGAGGAAAATCAGGCTGCAAACTGCTTTACTAAATTAAGAGAAACAGATTCCAAATGTCTGAGGACCTGCTGCTGATTCCAGTCTCACCACTACCTTCATCAGCCTCAATCCGACATCCCATCGGAGTCTAATCGTCTAATTGTTAGTCCCTACCAATTGATCCGCGCTTATTTAACTATACGCTAGTTCGATAGCCACAGATATAAACTCAGATCAGTCGGGTGAGCCATTTTATTGGGTTTGATTACGACCTTGTGGCAACATGCTGTGATAAAGAATTCTTACATGTGAACCAAAGGCATTTGAACTGAATCAAAATGATCATTTCTCAACTAAGTGGAGAATGGAAGAGGCGAGACACTGTAAGATGTGTGTATGTATATATATATATATATATATATATATATATATATATATATAACATATCTTATCTTTTATATTACCACATGACCTCCTTGGTGAAGGGTAGCAAAGCTGGTCTGTTCTTTAGAAAACAGGATACTTTTGTCCTTACCTCCGGACTTCAGTCACCAGCGCTGAAAGTGGTTTTTCCCACGCATACATCTTGATTATCCTGATGCCAGACACCACCTCATTCATGATCCGGATTCTGCTGTCACTGAGGACGGCAGTTTTGCTCCTGCAAAAACAATGTTTCTTTAAAAGAAAGACATAAAAACTAAGAAATGAAAAAGTACATTTAAGTACATTTTCAGAACATCCTTCATTCTTCCCAGGTCCTTATCTGATTGCTGCATCATTATTCCCCGTTACACCAGCTGACACGGTTTTTACCCCAGAGCTGCGCGATGATCCATTGTCTATCCCCAAATCAGAGGACGCTCGAGTCTTATCGGGTACAGCTAAATTTGCTCCGCTTTTCGCCTTCAAACTGACCTCTGTGACTGTTCTAAAGAAGGAGAACGTGTCAGCAGCTATCTGAAACATGACAGTGATGGACACAAATAGGACAAAAAGATATTTTTTTTAATTAAAGTTGCCTGTTCTGCTTTGGTTGGGAAAGACCGATAAATAACATTGCGAAAGTCCAGGAACACTTCGTTGGAAACGAACATTTCGACATCAGTTACTGCAAACATGTGGCAAGCTCTTTATATTAGTCATTATTATGTTGCAACAATACATTCACAGGGGCAAAATACACCTGTATCAGAATGATCTAAAATGACATTTCTTCCACCTCATATCCTCTTGGCGAATCAGATTTCAGCATCAGTCCTCATTACCTTTGTTGATGTATTCGAAGCCTTCTTCCTCTACCACTTATCTCACCTCAAGTGTACATGCAATTCGAACACATTCGGAGCAACGAATAAACACCAGAATGACAGAATTTCCACACCTATTACACCTACAAGGCCAAAATTCAACATTTGTTGCTCTAGCGGAACCTTCGGTGTGACGCCAAATTCTCTGATCCAAATAAAAAAAGATTCAGCTGGAACGCATCTTTCACAAGTTGGCACAAATGTTCAGACATCGTATACAGACATCGTAGAGGTTTTGAAAGTCACATTCCACTTTGCTTCCTGTGTCATTCTGTGACCCAAAAAAGGAAAATTCAGTTAAAAAACCTGTTTAAAACCAATTTAGTGTTTATTTCTCTATCGGAATGTGTTCTGAAACCAACAATGGTGGAAAGTTAAGTTAAAATTAGTGACACATTCAGTGACCTTCACGTAAAACAGCAAAGTTCTTTAAGAGGAAGCTGTGGCTCACACCTGATTGGCTCAGAGCAAAAGCTAGAAGAAATGGCAATGCTCTCATACGGAAATATATAAATGCCGTAAGATGAAGGAATAAAACAAATAAATTACATTACAAATGTCGGAAAAAAGTAGAGAAAAATCAAAAGAAAACAACAGACTCATTTGTGTACAAGAAATAAATAGACATCTTTTCCTTTTTTCCCCTCAGTGTTCTGCTGCTGTTTATGCATAATGTAGCAAAAGTACAACACAAACAAGGTTTCTTACCTGAAGATACCAAAGAGTTTTCCAAACCAGGTTTGTACAGGCATCATGAATGCAATGGCAGCCACACCTGTCAGGCACGTAGGCCCGATCTCATGCCAGAGGAAGACGACGATCACCGCTGCTTGTAGAGGTCCCACCCACAGGTAGTGCAGATTGAGGGTGATCTAGAGACAGTGAGCAATGATGGTCACACTGGACGCCTTCTATTATTTTCTTTATTCTTACAGATCATACACTCAGCCTGTCATACATACATACTAAAGGTTTGACTGGATTTAATGTCAGCTAAAACATACAGCGAAGAAAAACACAGGTTTATGTCACCGTACCTCATCAAAACGATTGACATCGTTTGAAAGGAGGTTCACTATCTGTCCAGTGGTCGTTCGTCCCATGGACTCGCTACTGAGACGAAGAGCCTGATGAGAGAAATTTCCCTTTCTGGTGAGTTTCACTGAAAGTGTTTCAGCAGCACGTCTCAATAAAAGGGACAATAGCTTTAGAAAAATGAACAAATAAAGCTTCATTTCTGCTTCAAGTCTGCCGAATCCTCACTGACCTTTCGGTAGATCATGTGACACATGGCCACCCTAATCTTCATGCCAATTCTTAGGACATGATAGTAGTAAAGATGTTGGAGGATCGTCAGTCCAAAGGTGGAGACGGACATCGCAGCAGCGTAACCGTACGCCATGTGAAGACTTCTCTGATCGTCTGGGTGATCATTCTCAAAGTACTGGATTATTTCACCCAGAAGCAGCGGCTGGATCGCCTTAATAGCTTCCTTCATGTCAAAGACAAACAAAAGTTCTCAGTAAAATATGCAGCCAAACTCTAATGCGTCCAAACACTTGTTTCCCAGCAATCACACAAACTCTTGCTGATATTCTCGCAGAAAACTTGAAGCTCAATTAAATTAACACTGCAAAATAGAGAAGAGGCTTTTAAAAGAACATACCAGTGAAAACACAAACAGCCCAGCCACCGCATAGGACTTGCCAAAGCGCTTAAGAAGAACTCTGGTGAGTTTTGGCTTCTGAAGTTCCTTTGATTGCCTTTCGACTTCATGCTCCCACACTCTAAAAAGAAAAACATTTCAAACTACTGTAAAACGTGGGGGGGGGGGGGGGGGGGATATGCACTTTGATTATTTTGAGGCCACAGATTTTGGATCTGTTCTGTGAGTCCTAATGCAAACAGAGCGATCACCGATAATAAGACCTGGATTAACACATGAATGGGCAGCTGGGGAGGGAACCCTTTTGGGGGGGGGGGGGGGGCAGAGATTGGCTTGGAGGGAAAAGAAGACTACAGGAGAAGGCTGGCATGCAAGCTCCAGCAAAGCAACATGTGGAACATGTGGTGAGGAATGAAAAGAATTGCTGGCGTTCAGGGTGAGGCAATCCTGCCCAGCTCTAATTAGCAGAACAAGTTCTTCAAACCATTTCGCTCAGCTGCTTCTTCTACCCACTTTCTCTCGGACCGCAAACCATCCATGTCCCCAAAGCGAGAGTCCCACTGTGCCTTTTCACACCCCGGACAATGGATTGCTACACACAACCACTTCCACCTCATCCACCCGTCTGTCAGGAAAGGGTCCTGGTTCCAGTGATGCCTTACATATCTGCCCTTAATTACCAAGGCATTACACTACTGCAGAATCAAATTGTAGATAAGTGCAAACATCCTCTTACTGCATCAGCCTTTAATGGAAACACTGTAAGCTCTTCGTTGTGCTCTTGGAAAGAATACATCTGTACTTATTCTTTGCTCAGATGAGGCACTTGACCAAAGTCCACTCTTCCTACAGTTGACAAAGTACCTCTGCAGCTCCTCTCCCAGGGTCTCAGAACGATCCTCCGGAAGAACGCTGTACATGTTGCTTTCATCGAGCCTCTGTTTGCGGCCGAGGTGCAGCAACGGGGTTAACCAGCTGAAACAGAATGAGACGGCACCAAAGTTAAGAAAGCTTAACAGAAAGGACTAGATTGTAATAGGACTAGATCTATTGATACAACTATTCACGGTGAACCTGCAAAAATCAGGTGAGCAATATCGCGCATGAATAAATCAGCAGCTTTTGTGAGTGTGTGTGAATTTTGCTGCATTTAACTGTTTATTACTGCCAAAAATGTTCCCGCGAGTGGAATTTTCAACCAAGATCTTCACATATTGGTCTGCTAGTCTTTTCCACATAAACTAAACGGAAATCTGAGGCAAACCTGCACCAAAGAATTAAATGTTTGCAAATCATCATATATATATATACTTAGCCGTCGGTCAGTGGCTTCCGAACAACAACAAAAAACAAAAAAGGGTAAAACAAAAAAAAAAGAAGAAGAAAGTTCATAAATGAAAAGGGACAAAAGGGTTCGACTCCAGATTTGACAAAACTCCTCATTTTAAAGTCATTTCCAGGAGGCGTTCTTTAATGTTCCGTGTTGCTTTTATAACATCATGAGGCGCGATTCTCCAAACAACCCACATCACTACAGATAAGTCTTCTGACGACTAAAGACTTCCAACTGCTATCCCACGGTTCCAACAAAATACAAAGTATTTCCATTCTGTGATTCCGCACTAATGTACAACCTGCTCCCTGTCTCTCTCTTCAACTATCCTGTCCATTGTAAATAAATAAATCCCATCACAACTGCATCCACGTACCTCAAAAAGAGCCTGGAAAAACACCCGGCATTCGCCAGTGGATTGTGCTTTCCCGCATCCCCCGCGGTCATCATTCTGGCATCAGCTCGGTTGGTGTCTCCCGGTTTCCGACTCCGCAGCCTGACCGTGAGCACGCGGAGCGCGAGTGCCGCTTGCCTACGTCATCTACCGCCGAGACTCGCCCACAGAAAACTTACGAACTTGGATCACTTTGGTGTAATACGCTTCTGCAGGCAGGCGTTTTTAGTTCCCCCTTTGTGTCTCCAGGTCGTGCAGCTAGAGAATGCACGTCGTTGTGTTGTTGTTTTTGGGTTGACTCCAGCTGCAGCTTCGCTACAGTTACAGTCGGTGACGTTTTGTTGGTGTTCCCAATGAAAAAATACTACGTAATGTAGCTTTGTTTTTCCTTCGGATAAAATGATCTATGATATTACCAGCAACATCAGATTCTGATTTATGTTCTGGAGTTGTTTGGCCAACAAACGTGTTACAAGTGTTGCTGAGTAGAATAGAAGCCGAAAAACCTCGCTTCCTCAACTCTCTCTTTCGCTTCTCCACACCGTCTTAATCCACGATCACACCGGCCATACAGTGTAGTGTCTCAATATTACCGTTCCTGTCTGTGTCTGTAAACACAACAAAATGCTTTCATCTGCTTCCACGTTGTCCGTCTGGCGTGTGAGAAATAGAGACACTGCGGTCAGAAGAGCCGCCGTTCGTCTACGCGTGGTCAAGCCAGCCGCTCAAACATTTTATCTGCGTCACTAGGTCCTACCATGGAGCTTACGGGAAATGCCCCAAGTCCAATGAAAAAGCTAGCGCTAGTTTAGAACCAAGCAAAATTACTTCCGGTTTTCAAAAGAAGACGATAGAGGCAATAATTCAAGCGTGTATTGAGGCCCTTTTTTTTTTACCCCAAAAATTGTGTAATATTCCATTTTTACGGGACTGTAATATAACTTTCGTCCATAGTATTGATAAAGGTTTGACTCCAAAATCATCCTGACATACCGTATTCAGTCATTATCAAATCATTTTTACTGTATCATTTTGGAATAATTAAACCTCAAAGTTGTCTTTTTTGTTTTGTTTTGTACCAGAAAAGCTCCCATATTCCATTTTTACTATACAGTAACGATATTTTTACTGTATACTTTCTGAGTAATCCAGAGACAAAGTCCATTAAACTGAACAAGAATTAACCTATTTTGTCAAACTTTGAAGTGGTATAAAACCTGTTTCTTCCATAAGTTGTGCATGAAACCTATACTGCTGGACTAATTACATCATGGACTACTACCATGAGTACTATCAAGTACTTTCACTATATACTTTCTGAGTAATCCATAGACAAAGTCCCTTAAACTGAACAAGAATTAACCTATTTTGTCAAACTTTGAAGTGGTATAAAACCTGTTTCTTCCATAAGTTGTGCATGAAACCTATACTGCTGGACTAATTACATCATGGACTACTACCATGGGTACTATCAAGTACTTTCAATGTACACTTTCTGAGTAATCCATAGACAAACTGAACAAGAATAGACCTATTTTGTCTAAATTTTATGAAGTATAAAAACTGTTTCTTCCATAAGTAGTTCATGAAACCTATACTGCTGGACTATGTACACCATGGACTACTACCATGGGTACTATCAAGTACTTTCAATGTATACTTTCTGAGTAATCGATTGACAAAGTCCCTTAAACTGAAAAAGAATGGACCTATTTTGTCTAACTTTGATGTGGTATAAAAACTGTTTCTTCCATAAGTAGTTCATGAAACCTATACTGCTGGACTATGTACACCATGGACTACTACCATGGGTACTACCAAGTACTTTCAATGTATACTTTCTGAGTAATCGATTGACAAAGTCCCTTAAACTGAAAAATAATGGACCTATTTTGTCTAACTTTGATGTGGTATAAAACCAGTTTCTTCCATAAGTAGTTCATGAAACCTATACGGACAGACTAAGTACATCATGGACTACTACCATGGGTACTATCAAGTACTTTCACTGTATTCTTTGTGAATAATCCATAGACAAACTGAACAAGAATAAACCTATTTTTTTCTAGCTTTGAAGTGGTATAAAACCTGTTTCTTCCATAAGTAGTTCATGAAACCTATACTGACAGACTAAGTACATCATGGAGTACTACAATGGGTACTATCAAGTACTTTTACTGCATACTAGATTTGATTAAAAAAAAAAGAAAGAAAGTAAGAGTTGTGTCTCATAAAACAAGTATGATCCTGCATTGATCTTGAGCCAACACAATGCTATTGATGCAATAGTGACATGATAATTTATTAGAAATTAACTACACAAAACAAAAATAATAAAAAAAAAATAATTATAATAAAAGAAAAGCAGCATGAACCAGCCCTCTGGGTCTTATTTTCCTTGTTGAAAGTACCCATTTTGAGAACATTGGTTCACAAGCAGTCAACAACTCAGAACAAGTAGGCATAATCTTTTATGTGCAAAGGACACAATTCCAGTTGCCTGCCCTTGCTTTTAGCAGCTTTTCTTCCTCCAGATCCAGGCACTCTTCATGGTACCACCTTTCACAAATGTCACACTGTATCTGTAAAATAAGTCAACAAAGACAATATCAGTATAGTCTTCTTAGCAATTCCATTGAAGTATGACACAGAGAGTCATTTCTGGTTGTAGAAAAAAAGAACTTACACACTACACACATTACACACTTTTTCAATGTGTGTAATGTGCTGTTCTTAAAATCAAATCACTTTATCACTTACCATATCCCGGTAATACTTATTTCCTGTCTTGTCCTTGTCCATTATGTGTACATAGGGATCATTATTTTTTTCTAAATTACAAGTCTGCATCGCATTGTTTGTCTGCAAATTTAATATGTCAGCTTCCATGTTTGCAGACAGTCCAAGCTCAAATATGTGGAATAATGGGGACAACTTGCATTTATGGTGTGCTCTCTAGTGGTTCATGAATTTATATAAATATTTTTAAATAGCAAATTGAGAAAATTATTTGTTATTTGTGTATGTAATTTGAAAAGTATGTAATCTAAGTACCAATATTGTTGTGCTGCTTTCCATTTTTTAGTGATGCTCTAGTTTTGTCTGCTTATAAATCAAGTGTAGCCCTTTCTTTTTGAAGTAAAACCACGAAAGTTATCTTACAGTTCAGAAAAACTGGAATATTACACCGTTTTCGGTTAAAAAAAAATTAAAAAAAAAAGGGGGAGGGGGGGCACACGTGCACACACGAGCTTGATTTATTGCTTCTACCCTCTTATTTTGAAAACCGGAAGTCATTTTACGTTGTAGTACTATCTTTTGTCAGTGGACTTGGAGCATTCGCCGTAAGCTCCATGGTACTGGCGCAGATAAAATGTTTGAGCGGCTGGCTTGACTACGCGAAGACGAACGGCGGCTCATTTGACCGCAGTAGGGGGTCCTGCAGCCTACTTCTGGAACTACAGTATATGACCAAATAGGAAATTTCCCCAAACACTTGGCTGACGTAAAGGCACAAATGTAATCTGTACGTGGCCCAATGCAGAATCTCCTTTTTTTTCCCCCATGGTCAAAAATCCTTTTGCAGTCAGTGCCTCATGATGAAACACGTATCTATTAATGATTACCAATAGAAGGCCCTCAACAGACATGTTCTTTAATCGAAGGAACAACACGTGAAGGAGCTCAGTTCAAGGCTTGAAAGGAATTTACATCACATCACATTTACAGATGTGTAGATAACGACCCAAAGGGAGTCTTTTAACATTGGGCCAAAACACTTCTGGACACCGAAACTGCGCCTTTCGGGCTTTAAAACAAAAACAATAAAAGTACTCCTGTATACATGTCACCTCCAGTGTTGTATAAAGTACTGAAATATCACACTCAAGTAAAAGTATGGGTACCCCTCCAAAATATGACTTTGGTAAAAGTCCAAGTCACTGACTGAAATGTTACTTGAGTTAAAGTCTTAAAGTATTCGAAACGTCTTGTACTTAAGTATGAGAATTACTGTAAAAATAGATGTACTTAAGTAATGTAATGAAAATTATAAGTAAAAAGTAAACAAGGCAAATGCAGTTTGAATGACATTTCTTATATTTTGGTAAACTTTGAAGGTCAAATACACTTAAAATCTACACACAACCAAGCGCAGGCAAAATTTAGACCAGGTTTAGACAGAAAATACAAACTTTTCTGTTTTTCTTCTTCAAGTAAGGTGAGTGCTGAAAATGAGGCGTACATTACACCATTAACAAAAAATGAAACAAAAGAGGCTGCTACTGTTATTGCCATCATTATAAACAAAATTTAAAGAAAAAAATAGGAGAAAAATGAAGCTTATCTGGCATCTGAAGAGGGAGTCCAGTTTGAAACCCCTTTTGTAAACCTTTCTAAAAAATAAATAAAATAACTCAGTACAGAAAATGTTTGTCTCTCTCTCTCTCTTTTTGTTTGTAACGAGTAACTAAACCGAACAATGAAAATGTATTGGAGTAAAAGTATGCGATTAAGTTCGGAAATATAGTGAAGTAAAAGTGAAAGCTGTCAAAAAATTTTAAACTCGAGGAAAGTACAAAGTATTCCAAAATATACTTAAGTACAGTAGTGAAGTATTTTTACTTCGTTACTATACAACACTGGTCACCTCCACATAAATCAGTAACGTGAGATACACCGTATTTACACCGCTGGGCCTGGACCGACAACTCCCAATGGAGCCAAAACAAACAAAAAAATTGGTTAATCAACCAGCACGCTGATGAATTACCGAAACGGACCGAGACAACTACTCTAACTGCCGAAATAAACCCAATTAACAGATAAACGTGTCCAGTCACCTAGATCACGTTTAAACCTCCACTGTAGAACACAGCAGCTGCTCAAATATGTGGACAAGACACAAAACCTCTGAATGCAATACTAAACTGCTGTGGGATCTGCTCAACATTGAGGCCTACCAGGATTGCATCCAAATACGCATCTTTGCAAGACAGGTAAACAACTAACTATCTAACTAACTAACTGGAGCACCAAACATAAACCAAAGGATTCACAGATCCAGGACGAGCCCCAATTTGGTAGCGACTTGGCTCAGGTTAGCAACAAAAAGGGGAGAATCCCCACAGAGATCTCTTAACAACCCTAAAGAGGAAAGGAACACTACCGTTGCATAAAATGTTCATCTGTATAGATCTGCCAAGTCGGCTATCAACTGCACCATAAAAGAACATTTTCTTTTTTCTTTTCAAAAGGCACGACCAAGCCAACACCTTCCCACCACCTCTGACCGATGGATGATTCGGGGACACAACCTTGAGCCGCTCTGGAGACTCACCTCCAGCTGTAACAGACGGGCGGAGCCACCAGCAACTCTGTCCTGACAAAGTTACAGTGCAACATAGTTAGCATGATGGTTATTGGGAATAAAGAAAAATAAAACTATATAATCGATAATATCAAATACAAGATTTTCTATGTTGGTTTCAAAGACATATGGATGGATATGGGTATGAATGACTTAGGGCTGAACCTTAGATAAAATAGAACCTATTTTAGGAAGCATGTCCTGTTGTTTTTAATCATGTGGCAGCACGAATAGATGTTTTGATCCGTAACTTTAATTCATCCATAATTCTCTCTCCTCCAACTTGAAAAGCCATGAAATCTGGTTTGGTCATTCGTGCATCCAAAGAAGAAGTTTCATTTTTCACGACCAAATAACCCATGAACAATTTCATTCACCAATTGTTTTGACCTCTGTATAGCTCATCAAAACTGTCAGAGGGAAATTTCTTTCCAGCAGCTGATGATTTGATGAACACGCCTAATTGTTACTTGACATCTTCAGGTATACTAACACCTAAAACCCTGCCAAGATGTCAGTGCTGATCTAACCCGAGTTATGAGGTGTATGTGATGTGACAAATGGCGCCCCCCAGCTCTTATGTCAGTGTAAGAATCTCTAAATGAGCTAGAACAGAAATCCCTGCAGGTCATTCTGCCACACCAACTTGTCATAAGTCATTGTCTGATAACGGACCAAGGCAGTGAACGAGTAATGGTTAATGAGTGCAAAGATGAGGGTAGCAACACATTATTTCAGTCCACTAGGACCCCCAAAAATTACATTTTAGTAGCTTGTTCGTGCCACACATGTACAGTGTGCGACGAACAGTTTCAACCGGAGCAGAGCCTGAGCACAGCGGCGTGTGTATATTTGGTGGGAACACTGCAGTCTGGGTCAGTAGCATATTGCTTTGACCCAGGAAGTATTAACCTCTGGCATAACGTACAAAGAAGACAGGCCGTCTCCAAGCAAACAGATGTTAGAAGCCTGACTGCGTTCGGGAACAAAACATATTCAAGGATCCGGTGGAGGCTGGCCTCAGGGGTGACTGGTTTGTACGCCTGTTTTAAAAAGACTTTCAAAAGGACAAGTTTCATTCAACTTTTGATTCCAGGTGCTCATCCTGGGTCTTTTTTTTCCTCCTCTCTAAAGAGTCCTGAGGTTCTATAATCCCCCGGGGGATGCTGTCAATTTTTTACTTGAGTTACAATTTTCACATTCCGCTTTTTGGTCGTTAGACTGATTTTTTGGTAGACATAAGTTAAGGGACACAAACTACATCCCATCTGTGAAACAGAGTGGTTGTTTGGACCCATTTGTTCCATCTGGGCCCAGGAAGACTTCTCGTCATTGATGGAATAATGAATAATGACTCCAAATGATAATAGAAGTCATGAGGAGCAGTTCATGTGAAAACAAACCCAACAACCCCCCCAAAATTCAAATGTGGATCAAACATGAAGTCATTTTCCTTTCTGTTCCAAGATCACATTGTGAAGCCAGAACCCAAATGAACACCATTAAAATTAAAATAAGTGGGAAAGGAATTGATACATTTTGATTTTTGAAACTGATAAAGTAACAAAAAACCTTAGAAATCTCTCATTAAATTCAGTGCAAACCCTGATCCCCTCTCTGAGCACTTGACTTTTCAGGTAATTGGTCTCTCCACCCCCTCCACCCGTGTTTTTTTTTTTCACAAATTCTTGTTCGCTCATAACAAAATATTTGACCTTCTGCAGGTCACACTGCAATACATGAACAGAACTGATCCAGTTTGGGCATTTCTTTTGTTTTAGTAACAAAAGCTTCTTTTTCATTGTTTTGAAAGGTATTGAAGTACTTAAGATATAACACTGATGCGCCTTGAAAATGCTCACGTTAAGGTCCCTTTGCACAAAAACGGGCTCATCAAAAATCAGGCTGTACAATATTCAAAATTATATGATTTTAAACTTTCTTTGGGGTTGGTGATGGTGCTAGAGGGGTCACCTGAGGCAGCCTGGGCTTCTAAGACGAGGGACCGATAGATGCTGGCCAACAAGAGGAGTCCAAAGTAAGCCCGCGTGGTGGTGACATCATGGTCCTTATACTCGGGCACTGTCCTTCCCCCATGCAGGATGGTTATTCCGTGATCTCCGTGGTAAAAATTAAATCTGGACTGTAATTCAGCTCACCAACTTTGGCCACGGCGCGGTGGGTGGGCCCAGCTGGTCCTGCGCCTGGAGGGTTAAAGTGGAGCGCTTCAGAATTTGTGGGAGCCCAGAGGATCTCTCCCTTTCTGGACCTCCATGACATGGTTGCGTCTCCCCTTCCCCACCGTCAAATAAGTCGGTGGAGCTGGAGGAGGATGAGGAAGCGAGACTCCTCATCTGCATCAGCTGTGTCGGTCGGTGTCCGAATCAGAAGTTATGCCGTCACGCTCCATGATGACAGAGAGCGGCTCCTCAGTGGTGCATCTCCCCATCGTGCCGGGTATTACATGTGAAACATATGGAAAAGGTGCCACTTAAAAGATACTTTTAATTTTATCATTTCTAATGGAGCAGGACAAAAAAAATAAGAACAAAAGTGATTTGAACGGGTTTCAATGTGCACATTTTTGTACGCAGGGTACAAAATAAAAAAAAAAATACATGAAAATATTTTTTTTAAAAACTCAAAAAGTCACATAATAATATGAAACATAAACAGTATGCATCAAAAAAAGGATAAACGATGGCAGAAATCAAAAGCCAAAAACAAAAATGTGTTCGGCTGCATTAAAGGGTTAAACAAACATTTTCCTTGCACTTTCCATGGCTCCCTAGTCTTTCTTTTTTAAATTAGATTGACAGTAAATAACATTCAATTTTGATGTCAAAACTCAGAGCACATTCACATTCATAACTGCTTTACCAGCAGTGAACAAGATGGTTTGGTTATGCTGCATGCAGATATGCCACTCCTCCCCATTTCCAGTTAACCCAAAACACGCTTAACATTTAAATTCAGACACGAAGCAAACAAGTACATTTTGTACTTTTTTGTACCCCAACATCTCTAACAATTCTATAAAATGCAAGTAAAGAAAAAAAAAGTGTTAAAAAGTGTTAAAAAGTTCTTCAAAAGGTTTTTTCTTGTCACAGTATGACGAGGAAATGAACACTTAAAAATATTCAACATAACATTTTGACAAAACAATCACATCCAACACATTAGAAAGCACCTTTTACTCCCCAGCAATTCTACCATGACGTCCATTTTTTACTTGTTGAATGGCACTGGAGTCTTTCAGGGTTAACAATCTTCTTGTTCATGAAATTGAAGGAAGGCCATGTGTTCTTAGGCACGACTTACATCTGCAATCAGTTAAACAAGGAGCCTTTCATTAATCTGCCACGAGGCTGTCAAGAGGCCTGTGTTTTATACGCCGCCTGAGGGAATGTGGAGAAAAGTTGATCGATTATTCAACTGGGAGAACATCTACCAAAATTAAGATGTGGATTTTCATTTTCTTTCTGTCAGGCATCACAGGTTCTTTTCCACCTCACCCGTCTGGCTGACTCCAACAAGGCTGCTGCCTCAGTCTGGCCCGTCTGTTGCACCATCTCGTAGAAAGCGCCTTCTTTGTTTTGCAGGAGGGCAAAGGGTCGGTCTAACTCCTGGATAGCACCACCGTCCAGAACCTTAAAGCAGTGTGAAGCCCAAAAGTGGTAAGCCAAGATCTTTTCTTGTTATTTTTTAAATGATATCTAAATGGATAAATCCAAAATATCAAGAGTGGCCGTCAAGCATATTTTGAAAAACAAAAAAACATCTTGAACAGGTGATTAAACCACATCTGGCTCTAAAACTACAGACAGCAACACAAAAGTTATGAACTCAGGAAATATAAACCTTTACTTTCCTTTGCTTTTAAAAGATAAGAGAAATGGGTGTTTGAGAAAAAAAAAAAAAACTTACGATTGGTCACTCACAGTGAATTGTGGCTGTAAGGATTAAAATAAATACAATGTACTTTCATTTACATGTATAGAAAGTTAACTTTAATGGGATTAACTATTTATATTTAGAGGAAACGCAGTTAAAACAGGTGAAAACAATGTAAATGGTTGATTTTCAATTCTTACTCATACAAGCGACAGAGAGACAGAAGGCTCACCAGGATGCGGTCGCTGTCTATGATGGTGTTGAGGCGATGAGCGATGGTCAGCACCGTACAGTCTCTGAACTTGTCCCGTATGGTTTTCTGGATCAGCTCGTCTGTCCTGTAGCAACAAGGTGTGCATTTAAAAAAAAACAACAACAACTACAGAGCCCCTGACCTGAGCTCTGAGTGCCTCATATGTCGTGGTTTTTACTACCTGGGGTCCACGTTAGCCGTGGCCTCGTCGATGATGAGGATGCGGTTCTTCCTCAGGATGGCTCGGGCCAGACACACCAGCTGCCTCTGACCCACGCTGAAGTTGGAGCCGGACTCGGCCAGAACGGTCTCCAGCTTCCCGGGCAGCTCCTCCACCACAGACTTCAGCTGCACCTGGATCAAACATGGAGGAACGTTCAGGACAAACCTGTTCGGTGTCCGTCTGCAATGGCAACCAGTAACTAAACTCTACTGTGATCGCTGATACTAGCCTCTTCCACAGCTTTCCACAGGTCTTCATCAGTGTGCTGGTCGAAAGGGTCCAGGTTCTTCCTCACAGTGTCGGTGAACAAAACCGGGTCCTGGAGAGCAGAGAGGGAGAAGTCAGAGATTTAGATTCAGCACATCTTAACAGATAGAAGCACAGAAGAAGAAAAAAAAAAATAATAATAATAATAATAATAATAATAATTTTATTTATAAAGCACATTTTCATACATAGAATGCAGCTCAAAGTGCTCTAACAATAAAAGAATAAAAAAAAAACAAAATTTAAAAGCAACAAAGAATAGAGCACAGTGACACAAGAAATAAGGTTAAAAAAAGGTAATGAAAATTAAAATCAAACTTATTAAAATAAATATTTAAAAACCAATACAGAGATTAAACAAATTTCACACAAATTGACTAAAAACAACGGGGAACAGAAAAAAAGAGTGTTGATAAACGAATGACGGCAGCTAAGGGAATGCAAGAGTAAAAAGATGTGTTTTGAGCTGTTTCTTAAAAGTGTCCACAGAGGGGGCTGTTCTAATATGCAAGGGGAGGGAATTCCATTTTTTGGGTGCGTAAAACTCAAATGCGGCTTCACCAATCTTTTTTGGTGGGGGAGGTGGAATTTTCAGGAGTTTGGAGTCAGCTGACCTGAGGGAACGGGTAGGGGTGTAAAAGGACAGTATGTCAGAGATGTATGGAGGGGCGAGACCGTTTAGGGCCTTGAACACTGTTAAAAGAACTTTAAAATCGATTCTGTAAGGTATAGGCAGCCAATGTAAGGCTGCCAGGACAGGGGTAATATGCTCTCTCTTCCTGGTCTTTGTAAGCAATCGTGCCGCACTATTCTGTAAGAGTTGTAGCTTATCAAGTATTTTTTTTGGGAGACCAGTGAAGAGTGCATTACAGTAATCGATTCTGCTGGTCACAAAGGCGTGCAAAAGTTTTTCAGCATCTTGAATGGAGACATATACACGCACCTTGGCAATGTTTCTAAGATGGAAATAGGCAGATCTGATAATGTTGTTAATATGGGGACGGAAGCTCAGGTCGGGGTCAAAGATCACGCCAAGGCTGGTAACAGTGTCTTTAGTGTGCACTTTTAAGTCACCAAGGCAATGGTGAAGTGCTTGGCGTTTATCCGGGGGGCCGATCAGTAAAACTTCTGTTTTTTCCTCGTTTAGCTTTAAGAAGTTACTGTTCATCCACTTGGTGATGGCGCAGAGGCAGGTGGATATAGCAGAGATGGTGGTGGAATGGTTTGGCTCGATGGCGATATATAATTGGGTGTCGTCCGCGTAACTGTGGAAATCAATGTTGTGCTCCCTGATGACACTGCCCAGGGGTAGCATGTATAGGGAGAAGAGGAGAGGGCCCAGGCAGCTTCCCTGAGCAACACCAAAGGGCACATCGTATTTGCTGGACACATGATCTCCGATGCTGACTAAAAAAGTTCTGTCTGTGATGTACGATTTGAACCAGTTTAAGGCATGGCCGGACAGTCCCACCCATGATTCAAGGCGGTGTAAAAGTAGACTATGGTCTAATGTGTCGAATGCGGCACTAAGGTCCAGGAGAATCAGGGCTGACACCTTGTTTGCAGCAGTGTTGCGTCTGAGGTCACTGGTTATTTTGGTCAGAGCTGTTTCAGTGCTGTGGTTTGCTCTGAACCCAGATTGGAATTTTTCCAGAATGTCATTTTCGGAAAGGAATGCGTTTAATTGTTTAAAAACTGCTTTTTCTAGGATTTTGCTGAGGAAGGGAAGGTTGGAGATGGGTCTGTAATTGTTGAGGATGCTTTGGTCCAGGTTTGCTTTTTTCAAGAGTGGTTTGACTATAGCTGTTTTGAACGAGTTGGGAAAAATGCCAGTGAGAATGGAGCTGTTAATAATATCAAGTATGTATGGTGAGAGACAGCTAAAAATGTTTTTCAGGAAAAAAGTGGGAATAGGGTCGAGGCTGCAGGTTGACTGTTTGCTGTCCTTGATTAATTTATAGAGATCGTCCTCGGTGATCGGGCTAAAATATGGGAGGCTGGGCGGCTTTCGGAGAGGGTCTGGTGAGATGTCGTTGGGGACAGAGTCCCCAATCCCTTCCCGGATGTCGACTATCTTCTTAATAAAAAATGCTGCAAATTCCTCGCATTTTTCAGTTGACGCTGTGGTGAGGAGATCGTTTGTTGGAGTGGGTTTTAGGAGGTGGTCAATGGTGGAAAATAGAACTCTGGCGTTATTTTTATTGTCCGTTATGATTCGGGAAAAATAAGCTTTTCTTTCCAGGCGCACAGCATTGTTATAGATGGAGATCTTTTCTCTGAGGGACACTCTGTGAACTTCTAACTTGGTTTTCCTCCAGAGTCGTTCAGTAGCTCTGCATTGTCTCTTTAAAGCTCGAAGTGAATCATTTATCCATGGTGAAATTTTAGCTCTAGTCCTCGTTTTTGTTTTAATTGGTGCTACTTCGTCTATAAAATTCCTTAAAATTGTGTTAAAACTATCGACCATTTCATTGGGTGTATGGTGGCCATTTAAAATATCAGTGGACTTAATGAGGTCACTGATTTTTTGCTCCGCAAGCGCGTTGAGACGGCGTTTGCGAATAACGCAGTTATTAGCGGTGGCTGTTGACAGGGAGAACTCGAATAGCACACAATAGTGGTCAGAGATTCCGACGTCCGTGACAGAGATGTTTGCAACGCTAGATGCGTGTGAAATGAGTAGGTCAAGCGTATTTCCTTTGAGGTGGGTTGGGTCGGATACGTTCTGGACTAACCCGAAATCGTCTAAAATGGATAAAAACTCTTTGGCGAACGTGTCACCTGCCTTATTTACATGGACATTAAAATCTCCAGCAATAATAACTCTGTCATGGTTTGTGACTACCTCAGATAGGAAAGTGGAAAAATCGGAAAGGAAAGACTGAGAAGGTTTGGGTGGGCAGTAGAGGGCAACAATAATTAGTCTGTGGTCTGTATTGACTTTCAATGCCAGGTATTCAAAAGAGGGGAAAGCGCCTAGATTTATCTGGCTGCATGTGAACTTGTCGTCGAAGAGAATGGCCACGCCACCTCCTTTTTTATTTTGTCTTGTGGCATAATGGAAATTGTAGTTGGGGGGGCAAGTCTCGATGAGAGTCACTGATCCGTTATCATTCAGCCATGTTTCGGTGAGGAACATAAAATTAATGTTACCATCCGAAATGAGCTGATTTACGGCAAAGCTCTTGTTAGTCAGAGAGCGTACGTTTAGTAGCGCAGCTTTCACGGTCAGAGTGGCTGTGGAGTTGGGAGAGTTTGTGCGTACAGGAGTCCGGAGGTTTTGTAGGCTGGGTCGTTGTATGATGGCTCCAGGGGTCGTAGGGGGTCTGTTGCTAATTCTAGTCGGGATTGGGTAACAGAGGGGTGTGTGCCGAGAGGGGGGGCATGGGGACGGTGAGGTGACAGTGGAGGGCAGGTCAGGTGGGTTTGGGGGGCAGTTGACTAGTCAGTCTGAAAAAGGGGGGATTTGTGAGAGGTGATTTGTGAGATTTGTTATCAATTTCATATCTCCTGCTCTATTGGGGTGTAAACCATCAGCTTTGAGGAGGTGGGGGTTTCCCCAGAAGCTGTCGAATTGGTTCACATATTCCCTGGAGGTTGCCGTGCAAAAGTTCTGTAGCCATTTGTGTAAACTATATAACCTGCTGAAGCGCTCACAGCCGCGCCTCTGTGTTGGTATTGGTCCGGACAAGATGCAATATTTCCCCAAGTTCTCAACAACAGAAAATAGGCTTTCGAAATCCTGTTGTAGTTTAATTGATGTTTTGTCCATGACGTCACAGGCACCCGCATGGATGATTACTGTGCGAACGGAAGGGTGTTGTGCAAGCAAGCGTGGAATCTGTCCGATACAATCCTGGACCTTTTTTCCAGATGTACTGTAGGTAATTGCACCAGGTAGTGCAACAAACCTCATGATAGAGTCTCCGATTCACAGAATCTCCGGAGCCCAGCTTTCCGAGTTGCTCAGCCCCAACGTGTGCCCAAGTGGGCGTCGCTGTAGGCTAGCTGGCTGGCTAGCACCATTTATGGTAGGTGACGGCTTGAAGCTAGTTGGAGTGCTAGCGTTTGTTGCCGCTGCGAGCAGACTTCTTGAGGGCCGCGGGGGCGACTGCAGTGCGGCTGGAGAACCGTCGACCTCCTAACTACTCTCATACTGACACATGTTAATCTTAATTTGTGAAGGCTGAATCAATGTTTATTTCACACTTAAATATGAGCATTTCAAAATTGAACCCAAACAGTGTCATCGAAAATAACTCCTTATAGAAGTAAGAAAAATTATGATACTCTGTATCTGAACAAATTCAAGACCATTTCAAAACAATATGTTGTTTTTATTTAGGCAGTTGAATTGTCAGCTTATGTGTACCTGAGGAATGATGGACATCTTCCGGCGCAGGTCATGGAGGCCGATCGCAGAGGTCAAAATGCCATCGATGTAGATCTCTCCCTGAGGCTCTGCCAGGCGGAACAGCACTGAGATCAGGGAGCTTTTCCCTGCACCCGTTCTTCCCACGATACCGACCTGACACACAGGAAAGACAACAGATCTGTGAGTGCCCATCACCCGGAGTGAGTATCGACAAACGCGCACAGTAACTGTGTTAGCTGACGTCCGTCACCTTCTCGCTGGGTTGGAATATGGCGCTGATGTCTTTCAGGACCAGCGGGCCTTCTGTGCGGTAGGAGAAGTTCACCTGATTAAAGACCACCAATCCATGGCTCGGCCAATCAGAGGATGGACGCCTCTGAGTCTCCAATGGTCCCTCGCTTTCAAGGTCTGTGTACTCCACCACCCTCTCCACCGATGTCATCTGAAAGTACAAAAGGTTCTTTCCAAGTATGACTTTTTTTATCTTCTACCTTGATTATTCTATCACCATTTACTCTGTTTTTGTTCTGCGATCCTCTCTGTGGTGGTTATCTTAAAGCCCCTGCAAAGCACACATCTACTTGTTGTAACTCTTCCCAGTCACATGGCGACACTGTATATTAAAATAAACCGGGCAATGGCTTTTGTTTCAAAGATCTGAAACAAAGAAAATCAAACCAAGATGATTTTGCCTTTTGTCGGCGACGTCCGATGATGCCTTTTGCCCTTTTCAGTTTACACAAACTTTCAACCAACTTTTGACCAACACATGCCGTTGTGAGCTTTTAGGGACTGCCCCGAATCCACCTGCATTCATTAAAATACCCGGTATTCCACTCTGTGGAGGCTGACAACGACGGATAACTCTGTGCAACCATAAACCATAAATAAGTCTTTAAAGCTGCCGTCGGCAACTTTTTTTAGTCATATTAGCTTGAACTGTCATGGGATTCTGGAAGTAGAATATTAAATAGGCTGTTTAGGAAAAATCCCGAATTCTGTAGCTCCCTCTGAAGCCTGTAATCGTGCTTGCAAAAATCGAGCGCTCCCGGCTGTTTTTAACCAATCACGTTAGGTTTATTATTGATCTATTATCTGAGCAGAACAGTCACCAACCACGTCTTCCATGCTGAGCGTGAGTCTGCCCCCAGCTTGTGTGCGCGCACACTGGTGTGAACTCACGTGCACAACCTCGTCCACAGAGGGGGAGGGACCTGAAAGTTGTATCAGTTCGAATTTTCCGACTTTAGACTCGGAATTTTGAAAATCTGCCAACGGCAGCTTTGAAGTTTGAGTGTGCCAGTTTGTAAAGTCTAGTATCCTCAAGTGGCAAACTTGCACATTGCAGACATCATCATTTCCATTATTTTCCTTCACTCAGAGGGATGTATTAAGAATGCCAAAAGTCCACTCGAAGCCCTTGTTTGGTTGGCCCTTCTAGGCTACTGTGGAAACATGGAAACAACACGTGGAAATAAATCTTGATAAAAAGCTTTTATCACCCAAGTTCAGCCATTTATAAACCTTGTCGGGTTTTAAATCAGAGCCTGACCAGCAATAACCACACAAACACAAGCTCTTACCATGTTCTCCATCTCAGCGCTCTGTCTCACTGTCCACTGGAAGTTTCCTATGAGGGTCACAGCGTAGGTCAGCACCAGCCCCACCTGCCCGGCCTCCAGACCTAATTAAAGAGAGTCCATTGAGAAATGGAAAAAGAACTTGAGGGCAACTGATAACTGAAATTTTTTTTAAAAAAATTTAAAAAAAGGACTCTAGAGCTCCTCCAGGCACCTCACAGTCAGCATTGTTTTGGTATCCTTGGTGGATTTAAACCAGTGAACTGTCTGCAGCGCTTTGTTTTATTAAAACCAGCATACAGCTGCAGATATGAAGCTGGGTGTCATCTGCATGAAGCTATATGAATCTGTTGTAGCAAAGGCATGAATTCAAAATAACTTGTTAAACCAGAAAGGATGCAATCAGAAGTAGGTGTAAGGGGAAAACTTGTCCTGTACGACTAAAAAACTAATTTATCTAAAGTGTGGCTGCATGATGTATGGAGTCTTCTGCGCCCATAGTTCCTCACCATCTCTGAACAGGATGCAGCCAAATGTTGCGAGGGTGATGAATACCGAACAAATATTGTCGAGGCGAAGAGCAAACCAGCGGGAGGTCATCAGGACCAAAAACCACGCCTCTGAAACAAGAAAATCACGAAACACCACTTTTTATCAGCACAGAGATGCTGCGTTCACTGACAGATTTCCCCTCAGTGATTTGAAACGAAAAAAGTCTACATGCAGCCCATGAAAAAGAAAAGTGTAAACCTGAATGCAGGTCCTGGTGGGCATCAAAGGTTTTCTTTAACCTCTCCTCAGCTCTGAAGGCCCGGATCGTCCACAGACCCTGAAGAGACGAGGAGAGGTGGGAGAAGACTGGACTTCGAGCTGCGGGAAAGAATTAAAAACAAAAAATATAAATCCTCTCAAGTTTCATATTCGTGTATAATTCTCATTCTTTGCATTTGTACCACACTAAACTTTATACGCAAATGCAACTTATATGTACAAATGAATTTCATGTATACCAAGTGTCAGTGTTGCGGCTTCCAACACAAACCTTTTAGCTGCTCTTGGTTTGAGGTTGGGTCCTTAGGTTCCTTTATTTGTGACGTGCTACTGGTTTATTGCAAGCGATGCGCTGAGATCCAAGATATGCTTTTGTTGCTTTTATTTAACAAACCGCACAGAGTTATCACAGCGCAGCAAGGATGAATTAATGTAAAGATGAAAACCAGCGGATTAAACGGATACATAAGGTGATGAGTGAATAAATGTGGCGTGGCGGTCAACAAAATTATGGCTACTCCCAACCCTGACTCTCTATCATCTGTGTCACCGGTGAGTCCACACCTTTACGCACGCACACACGCCCACTCCCATATGAACCACCCCCTCTGCAACACACACACTCAAACTCATTGTGCTCCTCAAATTTAACCTATATGTCCCTAACACACCAGCCCCGAATTATTAGGTCACACATAATAATTCCCATTTCAAACACAATAGGGGACATAATAAATCACATCAATTTCAGAAAATGCAAAAAATGACTAATAAATTGCTCAAGTCCATGAATAAGCCATCACACAGAATATTCCTTCTTCTGGTCATTTCTATGACCGATTAGTACAAAGTCTGGTTCAAGTCCGTAAAACACAAAATCCATAGAGGTCAGCAACGTCCTCATGCTGCCTCCTTCTCAAGCAACAGA
Source organism: Odontesthes bonariensis (assembly GCF_027942865.1). Classification (NCBI taxonomy): domain Eukaryota; kingdom Metazoa; phylum Chordata; class Actinopteri; order Atheriniformes; family Atherinopsidae; genus Odontesthes; species Odontesthes bonariensis. The sequence continues at coordinate 15,030,277 of NC_134516.1, read as the reverse complement.
CACACCTTGGATATTGGTCTGTCCAAGCAACTGGTTCTTGTCTTAATCCGAATTTGACGCACAAACCCCTTTCGATCCGGAAAGGTTTGCAAAACATGTCCCATAATCCAAGAATTACGAGGTGCAGTACTGTCCATAAGCAAAACTAGATCTCCTGCGACAAGGTTTCTCTGGACCCCAGTCCATGTCTGGCGTTCCTGTAACAGAGGCAGGTACTCCTTTGTCCAGCGCTTCCAGAACAGATCAGATATGTACTGGACTTGTCTCCATCTTCTCTGTGCATACAGGTCTGCTGCTTGGAACTCTCCAGGTGGTAATGAAGGCTGTTTTTTAAGCCGTAACAGATGGTTCGGTGTCAGTGCTTCCAGGTCGTCAGGATCCGTAGAGGCCTTGGTGATGCGCCTGCTGTTAATAATGGCTTCCACTTCACATAGAACTGTGTGGAGTCCCTCCTCATCCAAGCGCTGTACCTTTAGGGTGGAGTTCAGGACTTTCCTCACCAATCTTATCAGCCTTTCCCACACTCCTCCATGATGTGATCCAGCAGGGGGGTTGAACGTCCACTTAATGCCCTTTTGGAGTAACACATCATGCACCTGTGCTTGCTGTTTTTAGCTCACGTTCTGCACCCACAAAATTTGTCCCATTGTCCGAACGCAGCTCACGGACCTGTCCTCTTCTGGCTACAAAACGCCTTAGTGCATTTATGAAAGAGTCAGTGTCCAGAGAAGGTGCCACCTCGATGTGAATAGCTCGCAATACAAGACAGGTAAATATGACACCATACCTTTTCACTGTACTCCTCCTGCTCCTCACTTCAATAGGTCCAAAATAAATCAACTCCCACGCAAGTGAATGGGGGTTCATCAGGCTTGAGCCGGTCTGTGGGCAAATCTGCCATCTGCTGGTAAACTGGAGTTGCATTAAGTCTTATGCAGATGGTGCATTTGGACAGAACTCTCCTAATGGCAGTGCTTACTCCTGTCATCCAGTATTTCTCCCTGAGCTTGGACAACATGTGGTTGCGGCCGCTGTGTCCTACCTCTTGATGTATATTTCTCAGCAGCAGGGTAGAAATATGAAGGTCTTTTGAGAGAATAATAGGATGCTTAGACTCCAAAGGCAGTGCTGCTTTACTAAGTCATCCTCCAGCCTTGGACACAACTTGTACAGGTGACTACTTTTCTTGACATTTTGTCCCTTTTCCAGACACGAAAGCTCATCCAAAAACTTTCTCCTCTGGCAAAACTGAATTATGGCCAGCTCAGCCTTGTCAATGTCCTCCACTGTCAGAGCTCCCAGGACAGCTGCGCTTTTGCTCCTTTCCTTCTCCATTATTCTCTGTTGCCGCATACTCTCTTCACTGTGATTGACTATCAGGCCTTTTCTCTTCCTACAACAGGACGACAACCATTCCTTGTATTTCAGCCACCACGCAACAGCTTTCTTTAATCGGATCCATGAGGAATAATGATGGATCAGGTGAGTAGTGGGATCCTCTCCAGCTTGTACAGCATTGACAACAGCACTTTTCTTCACCTCTGTATCGTCCTGGGGGAGATGGCTCACAGGCTCGGGGTTCACAGGCCATTCTGTTTCAGGTTGGCAAAGAAACGGAGGTCCCGTTAACCAGAGTCTGTCCTTCAGAAATGCCTCCACTTTGACACCTCTGGATGCTGTATCTGCTGGATTTGAAGCTGTATCCACGTACCTCCACTGGACAGGGCGAGATGATTTCAGTATCTCCGAAACACCATTAGCAACAAACGCTTTGAACCTGGAGCTTTCGTTGTTAATGTATTTCAGCACAGAAGCACTATCAGTCCAAAATACAGATTCCTTAAGACTCATGTGTAGCTCTTTCTCCCACAGGACATTCATGCGGCTGGCCATTGTTGCAGCAATCAGTTCCATTCTTGGAATTGTAACTGTCTTCAGTGGGGCAACATGAGCCTTTCCCATAATGAAAGCACTGTGCATTTGGCGGTGCTCATTCTGTAACAGCAGGTAAGTGACTGTACCATAGCCTTCCTCAGAAGCATCGCAGAAATGGTGTAGTTGCGCAGTAATAACATCTCCAAACTCCAGAAGTTTTAGACATCTGGGTAGCTCAAAGTTGTCCAAAAGGTAAAGCCCTTGCACCCACTTAAGCCACTCTTTGGAGACAGTCTCTGGTATGGGGTCATTCCAATCAACTCCTCTTCTGCACAAATCCCTCAAGATCCTTTTTGCTGTAAGAACAAGGGGACTTAACATGCCCAGAGGGTCATGAATAGAACTTATAGTTGAAAGGATGCCTCTACGGTTGAGTGGTCTGTCCTTCCATACAATTTTGAATTTGAAGGTGTCTGACTTGATGCACCACTCTACACCCAGCACTCTTTCCATGGGCACAAACTCCCGGTCCAGGTCCAACTGCTCCATGCTTTTAGCTCTGCGGGGTTCTGGGATGGCCTTGAGCACTTCAGATCTGTTGCTGTTCCACTTGGTCAAACAGAATCCCCCTTTAGCGCACAGAGACATGAGCTCATGACTGAGGGTCAGTGCTTCCTCCTCTGTTGCAACTGCCACCAAACAATCATCCACATAAAAGCAGTGCTGCAGCTTGTCTACCGCCTCCTCCTTATGCTCATGACCAAAATCCTCTGCACATTTCCTGAGGGCGAAGTTGGCACAGCTAGGAGAGGATGTAGCTCCGAAAAGGTGTACCTTCATCCTAAATTCACATGGTGCTTGGTTCAAGTCTCCTTGTGGCCACCAGAGGAATCGCAGCAGATCAGCATCATCTGGGGGCACTTGCACTTGGTGAAACATAGCTTCTATATCAGCCATGATGACCACAGGTTCCCTCCTGAACCTGGTCACAACTCCAATTAGTGAGCTGGTTAGATCAGGTCCTTGCAACAGCTCTTCATTCAGAGATTGTCCTTTGTAACTGGCCCCACAAAAAACACAACTCTGAGTTTTTTCTTTGTTGGGTGGTAAACATCATGGTGTGGTACATACCAGACCCTGCCATCATTTCTTTCCAGCTCTAAATCAGGAACTCTTTCAGCATAGCCTTTGCCAAGTAGATCCTTAATAAAGGTGTTATACTCCCTGTAAAACACTGGATCCCTCTGGAGCCTCCTCTTCAAATGGTTTTGACGCTGTTCCACCACTTTTCTGTTATTTGGCATGCTGAGGTTTGGCATGCTAAGGCAAGGCAACCTGGTAATGACCATTGAGGTGTTTGGCTGACTTTGTGACCATGTCCATGAACCTCAGGTCTTCCCTGGACGGACCCACTTGTTCCTCCACAGCTGATTCTGGAAAGTCCATCTTAAATTGCTGTTGCCACAGTTCATCCAAATTCACAATGGACACACGGTTCACAGTTACTGACTGCTCACAGTAATTGGCCCTTCCACCGTTTCCTGTCAGTGGTCCATTTACCGTCCAGCCCAGCACTGTCCTTATAGCGTAGGGTCCATTATGCTCACTGCGGATGACTTCCAGCGGTTCCATGGCTCGTGGGACATTCGTTCCAATCAGCAACTCAATTCCAGCCTCAATCCGTGGTAAGCAGATGTGTTTTAAATATGGCCACCTTGTCAGATCCTTATTTGTGGGTATGTTTGCTTTGTGTACTGGCATTGATAACTGAGTGTACGCTTTTGGCAACTCAATGAAGCTGTCCTCTTCAAGTGCTGCCACCTCCAGCTCTGGTACGATGTAGCTACTGACCACCTTTTCCCGTCCCATGGTCCTGAGAAGAATGTTGGCTCTCTTCCCAGACAAATTGAGCTTCTGCTTCAGACTCTCAGTACAGAACACTGCAGTACTTCCCTGGTCCAAAAAGGCATATGTGAGAAAGATTTTATTGCCCTTCTTTGCCTTCACCTGGATTGGCACAATAGGAAGCTTGCAATCCATCTCATCAGCCCCTGTAAGCCCACTGGAAACCAAGGTGTCATCCACTGTAATCTGGGTGCCTCTCTCAGCCGGTTCTGCAGTGACACTGTTCTTATGGAGCACAGTTGGATGTCTTTGGCCACACTTCGAGCAGGAAATCTTCCTTTGGCAATTTCTCCTGATGTGTCCTATACACAGGCAGCGAAAACAAGCACCATTTTCCTTTAGGAAGTCAATTTTCTCTTTGTGTGACATTTTTTCCAACCGCGCACACACATCCAATGTGTGTCCTCCAGTGCAGCAGGGACAGATCTTCTTAGCTGGTGATTGTATGTCTGTAGCTTTATTCACATGTTGAGCTGTTCTCTCCACACGATTCACTGTGGTAGCGAAGCCGGTTCCTCTGATGCTGGAGCGAGGGTGAGGTTTGTGTTTCATTTGTTTGGTTGTTATAACAGTGTCCTGAATGTTTCCAAACACAGGGTCAGTCAGAATTTTCACCTGTTTTCCAACAAAGTTGGCAATATCCATAAATTTTGCTCTTCTGTTGTGACTTTCCTGCAGGTCACATGCGTGGCACCTCCAGCAGTCTCTGAGTTTGTACGGCAGTTTTCTGATGATTTCCAACATGTTTGTGGGTGTGTCCAGATCATTTAAATATTGCACATCCTCCATAGCATTACAGCATCCACGCAGAAAGAGGCCGTACTCCTGGAGGGCCTTCACATCTTCCATTTTAATAGTGGGCCATGACAAGGGTCTCTCCATGTACGCTGCTGCCACCTTTTGCTCATTGCCGTAGTGCTCTTTCAGGAGAGCCTTTGCCTTCACATAACCTCTGCCCGACTCAATGTGCTGACAGCTCCTCACTAGCCCTTTTGCATGCCCTTTGGTGTGCTGTTCAAGGAAGTAGAGTCTGTCACAGTTGTTATTGGTGTTTCGCTCAACTCCATTTTCAAAAGCTTTAATAAACTAATAATACTTGAGTGGGTTACCATCAAAAATGGGAATTTCCCTTTTTGGAAGTGCTGAAGCATTAAAAGTGTTGAGATTTCATTTTGTTTCCTCATTATGTCCAGCACACTGTCATTTTGGGATGCATCAGTTTGTGTAACATTGGTCATAGGATCTTCAGGAGCCATTAGATACCGTTGGAGCATGTACGAAGGACCTGGGAGATCTTTTATTTCAGGTAAGTGAGTGACTTTAGGCTTCACAGCTATCTGTGTGGTTTCAATTGCAATGGGTTTTGGTTTAACTGGCAGTGATGGAACAAATTCAGTGGCTTTGACATTAAGCTGTTGTTTTGAGCATGTATGAGTTCATCCCATCCGAAACCTCTCCCATCCGAAACCTTTGACTTTGCTTTACTGCCAACACCGCTTTGTGATTTTATAACACTTAGTATTGCCATTTCCTCAGCAATTTCATTTTCCAGTAAAAAATGTTCTCTTCTTTTGCGTAGCTTTAACTCCTCTTCATCCAATGCATGCTTTTCCTTTAATGCCTTTTGTTTTGCTGCCAAAACTGCAAGATTTTTTTCCGTTGTTAAGCGAACAGATGAGCGTGATTTCTTGGTTGCATTTGAGATGCTGTCACAGGGCTGTAGTTCATCCTGAGGATCAAAAACAGACAAAACCTTGCTTTTTTCGACAGGAATTTGTACTGCATGGTTTATTTCCTTTGTTGGTTGTTCAGAAGTATTTGTCTGTAGTGGTAATTCATTCGATTTTTCATGCGGATTTTCCTTTATCCATTTTTCCACTTGTTCCTTGAATGCATCACTGTAATCCATAATACTTGAAAACCACTCATTTAGTTTTTTATCTTCATCATCAGGAAGTAGTGGCAATAATTCGTTGTGCAGTTGTGTAGCCTTTTTACACAGTGCAGTATTCAGTTGTGAGGAGATTCCAGTTACATTTTCTTTTGAGTTAATGTGCGCTTTTATTTGCGGGATAAGCTCCTTGATTTTATTAACGGCACTTTTGCGCTCATGCTGGAACCGTGCGATATTATTTTCCAAAGCTTTGACCGTCAGTTTGCTTTCCCTTTTTTCACGTTCCATGTTTGAAATTCAGTAACAGCGTTTATTTGACTCATTTCCTTTAGATTGTATTTTGTATGAAGCAACACAATCACAATTCATTCAAGAGCGTATTCAAATCCATCCATAGACATTGCATTTTAAATTCATTGACAGTGCAGATTCGATCCAAGCAATTTCAACAAGCAATTGGCCTTTAGACAACATCAGCCGCCACTTATGCCACCAAGTCCCGACATCAGAATCCAATCAAGCACGGAGAAGTTGCGCCACCATCAATGCGTCTTGCAACCAGCGTAACATCCATTTAATACATTGTCCTCATTTCACACAATGCATTCCAATCGAAGCGGATTCCTTAATCCACAAACAATTAACAGGTTCAGGCCTACCTGTTCCCAGGTGAATGGATGGCGTGGTGTGGCACTTAGCTGTGGCGCCTTTGTTCTCGGGCTTGTCGGCGCGTGGTGACTTGGTTCCTTGGAGCGGCTTGATGATTTTCACTTTTTTCTTTTCACGCCAGTTTTTGTTGACAAATGTTGCGGCTTCCAACACAAACCTTTAAGCTGCTCTTGGTTTGAGGTTGGGTCCTTAGGTTCCTTTATTTGTGACGCGCTACTGGTTTATTGCAAGAGATGCGCTGAGATCCAAGATATGCTTTTGTTGCTTTTATTTAACAAACCGCACAGAGTTATCACAGCGCAGCAAGGATGAATTAATGTAAAGATGAAAACCAGCGGATCAAACGGATACATAAGGTGATGAGTGAATAAATGTGGCGTGGCGGTCAACAAAATTATGGCTACTCCCAACCCTGACTCTCTATCATCTGTGTCACCGGTGAGTCCACACCTTTACGCACGCACACACGCCCACTCCCATATGAACCACCCCCTCTGCAACACACACACTCAAACTCATTGTGCTCCTCAAATTTAACCTATATGTCCCTAACAGTCAGGGATGGACCTTATGAGGATAAGAGTATTGCAATGGTATTCAGCAAATCCCTATTATCAAATCTAAAAGTAATTGCTCGTACTTGTTGACTCGAGGCGTTTGACATCACGTGACGTATGGAGGTAGTAGCGTCTCAAGTACAGAAAGAATAAAAACAGGGGCACGATAGGGATGAGGATGAGAGGGATGACTGAAGCTGCAACAGCCACGACGCCAGCATTCTGTAAAAGACACTGAGGAAAACATCACATTGTGAGGAGTTATGAAAGATAAATGGTAAATGGACTGTACTTTTAGTGTAGTTAACCAGTCGAAGCGCTTTCACAGCACATGCCACATTCACTCAATACAGCACGCTACACAGTGCTTCGTTCTAAACATTCACACATTCTTACGCATTAGTAAGGAACGTGGGGCTCAGTGTTTTGCCAAAAGACGATTCGACAAGTGATGCGGAGAAGCCACGAGTCGAACCAAGCCCAATCTGATTGGTGGATGAGAGCCGCCCCAAAGAAGCCAATTTAAGGCAAAGTTTGCATGCACAGTAATCCTAACCCAGTAACCAGCTCTCACTTGGTAGAAGTCCACAAAGGTCATGGGTAGCATGGAGTCCATTTGGCCGATGTCTTTGGAAAATCTGTTGAGAATTCTTCCTACACCACAGGACAAAAGTTTACTTTCTTACCAGCAGTCATGTTGGCTGACAGCGGCATCTAATGCAGCTCTTTCTCTCAAAGTAAAAGAAACCCTGAGCATGCTCACCTATAGGGTTGACGTCGAAGAAGCGAACATGCGTGCGGAGGACAGCGCTGAACATGTTGTTGTGCAGAGTCTGCGCCGATTTCACCAGCCCGCGAAATATCACTAAACTCCTGATGTAACCGAAGACCACGGCAGCTGCTGTCAAACCTACAAGAGGAAGCAGACGGAGCGCTGTGGGTCACACCGCTCAGTTCTACTTTACACGGACTTCATAGACATTAGTCGACAGCAGAGCGCGTACAGCTAGATCAGAAATCGAAGGCATACCTGAATAAATCCCAAGGTAAAAGGTGAGATTAAGCTCTGTATTTGAACGAGTTACATTAAAGCCATTCTTAATGGAGACAGCCGTTCTGTTGGAAAACTCTTCTCTTGCCCTGTACAAAAAAAACCCACAACAGACTAAAAGACAAATTCTAACTGATGAGAAACAACAGAATTGCATAGAAAAGAAAAATTCCTCACCAGTACACCAACCACCAGTCCTGCAGGATGTATGCAGCCTATGGAAAGAAAAACTTTTATAGTACAGTTCAAAGGTTCAAATTGGGAACAAACAAATAAAACTGAGCAGAACAATCGGACTGTACGTAAAGATGGACACATTCATCTGTTGTCAAAAGGAAACTCAATGAGCTTCGATCCCAATGATTCAACTTAACTTTTTTGATATGTCAACTGAGAAAAAAAAAAAAAAAAAACATTCTCAAAGGTGGGAGTCATAATTTTCAAAATATAAACTTCTGGTTCTAAAATGATTGGAAACGACCAAATGGCAAACTCTATGCGACCAGTGCACAGCGCCACAGTGACTGCATAGATTTATTTTTTAGTAAAACAAAAAAAAAGGTATGGTTTGGTAACATTTCTCACCTCTGCTATGATACAGAGCAGGACGATAACCATTAAAACCACTGGATTATAGCCTGCTGTGAAGTACTTCACATAAATATGGCGGCCAACATTTCCTTCAGCTCGTATCTCCTCTGCAGCGATGCCAACTTTTTCAACCTGCAAACCAAGTTATGACGCAACCGCATGTAAAATTCACATATGCCAAAAATTCCCAAAGCATCACGGTGCCAGAAGCTTGTGTTTCACCTCTGTGCTGACATTAAAAATGGAGCATGCAGCATCTGTGAGCTGATGAAGGAATTTCCCCTGCACAGCTTTGTCTATTTTTACAGGCATACTTCCTGAGGATATAAAATATATAGTTATACTGAATCCTTGAATCTTTTGTCCCTCTCCCAAACTTTTTAAAACCCCATTTCTGACCTTAAAATCTCATTTTGATCAGATTTTTCACCGCACAATTACAAATGACACTCGATTGAATACGAGATACTGTTTTTTCATTTAGATTTTACCCAGAGCTCTGACTTCCTTTGTAAACTGGCTCAATGCAAGATTTCATGACTGAAAGGGGTAAATTGGAGAAATAGTCATGTGTATAATGAATATAGAAAATGCATTGTCAAGGACATCTTAAATTAAAAAAAAAAAACATTTAAAAAGACAGAAAGCTACACGAGTTGAAAATATATCTGCTTTTTATAAAGCCAATTCTAATTTTGTAAATATACATACAGGAAATTGGTCTGATGGCAAGAGGCTTTGGTAAGAACACTGTGAACTGTGTGAAAAATTGGTCCTCTGGCTGTGTAAAGACACTTGGTCCAGGTCAGATGAACAAGACCACCGGTCCTGCTCGTCACTTCTCAGCAGAGAAACCACATCCAGCCCAGAACTCTGCAGCTCGCTGTATGTTCCCTGTCCAATAATGTGACCCTGAAGACACAAACATCAAAACTATATGAAAAACAGAAAAAGAATACCAAGTGAAAGGTGAGCAGAACTCTTCCCATACGTTAACATTTTTCTGTGTCTTAATGAATTATTACTAAGTCATTTAGAAAAGACAAATAGTAAAAAGGTCGCCGTTACAGCAGGTGAGGAAATAAACAAATATCTCCAGTTTTCCCAGGAAAAGGGTACAAACCTCCCTGAGGACAAGAATGCGGTCGGCTGCCTTCAGGTACTGCAGCTGGTGTGAGACCAGGATACGACACTTGTTCTTCAGCAGGCCACAAATACACCTGAGTGTTAACACAGACACACATCACTTCAGTTTAATGTGTGAAAAAGAAAAAAAGACAGACTATTTGCAGACACGTTAAAAGCACACATAAAAGGTGATGAGCAGATGTGCATCTTTTTGTAATTTCCCTTTCTTTTCAGATAGTTATTTGAGAAATGCTTCTTTGTTTTTCGTTGTGAAAGCAACAAAAAGTGTATTTTTCTTTTATACAGTCATACAGTAATTCATAGAATTAATTTTGCAGATGAAAACGTAAAAGGTGAGCAAACAAAATTGAAAGATATATGTATATAAAAAAAAAAAAGGCCTTTTTGAAACCAGATGTTATTTACAATGAGGACAGCGCTGTGTGAAAAGTAGGCATCATGTCATCAATTCATAAACACACAGAGATAATGGCTGAAAACATTTGCGAGGACTCCTTTTGCACAACCTCATATTGAGCTTTGCTAAACCCTGCACTGGTTGGCATGTACTGTGACCCATGCAGAAAGGCTTATTATGCAAACTGACAGGGTGTCATGTGTCAGATGGAAGTGGCTTGGAATACAGAAAGAGAACCAGGCCTGCTCAGCTCAACGGGCAGAAATTGGAGGAGCTGGGTTCCTCGCTTTCTGAGAAGGTACAGCACAAATAAACTAGTAGATCCTGTTCTTGGGAACAGTTGTGTGGCTGCTGATCGATGACGTGAACAGCACGGCAAGAGGAAGGTCAAAGGTTGAACAAATCCCCAAATTAATGTGACAAAGAGGGTTTACGTCAGAGCCGCGGATTTGAACAGTTGCACGTGAGCTGAAATGTGACAAGCAAATACTTCAATGTAAGGTTAAGGATCAAATGGGGCTTCATAATGGATAAGATGGTGCGTTGAGTTTAATGTAAGGGTTAAAATGGCATGTTGTGTTTGATCACACAAAAAACAAAGTCCTCACAACGTGGTACAACTGTGGTGTGTATAAGTGCATGTCTCTGTGTGCTGTGGATTGTGTGTAGTCAGTTTCTGAAGGATTTGAAGCTTTCACCATTAATTTGAATGTTGGGGAATGCAAAGAATTATGCAAAAAAAAAAAAGGCTTATATTCTAAGAAGTATAAACGTTTTAAAACAATTTCTGACACCTTCCAGCTGTGAATCATGTTTCTCATCATCTCGCAACAACAATGGAGCTAAGCTGTCGGCACTGTGAGCACATAAGAGGAGGAGCCTAAATCTGGCGATGATGAACTGTTCAAGCAATGCAAGCATTCATTCCAGTTATCCTGAAAAATGCTTTAAAAGTAGCAAGTGATAATAGAGACGGCTGTTAACAGCGATCCTCAGCTCTCCATCATGGTGGCACGATAATTACACATACAAATACAGTACTGTACAGAGTTACTATGTATATGGGCTTGAACACATTGCTCATTTGGAAAGAAGTCATCTTCACTCACTGTTCAAACAGATGTTTTCCAACTTCTGCATCCACGGCACTTAAAGGATCATCCAGGAGATAGATGTCTGCATCCTCGTACACAGCCCTGAAAAACAATCGAGCACATTAAAACTTTCAGTTTAGCGGAAAAATACCGAAGTCAGAAAATACGGTACGTGTACAATGTGACAACAAAAACACAAAACCTCTTGTTGCCTCCGTTCCTGCTGCGTGACATAGCTGTGACTGTGTTCATACCTGGCCAGATTGATGCGAGCTTTCTGCCCCCCGCTGAGTGTGGCTCCTCTGTCCCCAATAATTGTCAGATCTCCATCTTTGAGCAGCTCCAGGTCCTGCATTCAGAGACAGTGGAGGCTAAAGACAAATGCCATGTATGGTGTGTCAAAGAAAAAAAGTAAGTGACCACCATGCTAGCATTCAATACATTTTGGATTGCATTCTAACAGCACGTCTTGGGTTATGTTCTAGTCATCAGTAAAATACTGATACATTCAATAAAAAGGAACCTCAACTGACATGATTTGCAGTTTATTCAAGAAATATTTTGACATGAAAATCACTGCAATGAATTGGATGCAGTAATTTCAAATGGGTAGAACCTCTCATCTTCCGACATCAGCTGTTCAAGGTAAGCATATCCTCCACACATGAGGGTGGGTGGAAGCTTTGACTCATGAGTTTGACGCTGGGTAGTGAAAAGACTAAATGAACAGTTTAACAGTGTGCAACTGCAACTGAGAGTTCTGTGGGAGTCAATGACTTCCTTGAAGTGCTGGCAACACTGGATGCATTAATGAGTCATATTCACTGGTCAGATCCAGTTGGTGTTTAAACTTACCGGTGAAATGGAATTCTGGCTTGTAAGCACAAGAGTTCACTTCCTGTCCTGTAGGTCTGGCACACACTATGTTTCCAGAAGCTATCCTTCTGCATAATTCAAAACCGAGTTAACGCAACATTCAATGGCATGTAGACATGGCAATGAACACAGAATCCACAGTAATTCTGAAACGGTCCCATCAACAGGGCCGAGTGCAAACACTCGGTGGTTAACAGCCTCAGGTGCTGAGCTGCAGGGTTACGTCTCACCTTCTTCAAAGCGCAGGCTCTCAGGACTCTCTCGTACTTCTTGGGGTTCAGTTCTCTCCCAAACAGGATGTTGCTGCGGATGGTTCCAGGGAACACCCAGGGCTGCTGGGAAGCGTAGGTCAGCTGACCTTCGACTGTCAGCTTCCCTGTATCACGAGGCAGCTCTCCCAGGATGGCGCTCAGCAGGGATGACTGGTGGGAACGTGGGCGTTATGGAAGACTGACACAACAACACGGTTTTAACCGGCCAACTGGAAAGTTAACTGGTTTACACGAATGTACTGACCTTTCCAGCCCCCACTGGTCCAATTACAGCCAGAAGTTGATGAGGTTTTGCTGTGACGGTGATATTCTCCAGAGATGGAGAGTCCAAACTCTGGAAGAATAACAAACACAGAGAATGACTATTTTACAGATTTAGAAATGCACTCACCAGCTTCTAAAAGGCTCTACATCACTGTAAAATATCATTAAAACACTGGATTATTCACCTTATCCCAGTAGCAGGTCAGTTTCTCAATCACAACAGAGTTTTCTTTTCTTTCCTTCAGGGGCAGACCAGAGTGATGTCTCTCAACTTCTTCCAGAAGGAGGAAATTCTGGGAGGGAAATAATTACCAAAACATTTTTTAAGCAATGCCCAAACACTGATAACACCTCTCACACAAATCTGACTTGAATCAACACCTCAAAGACTCTTCATTGCCCTAAACCCATAGTGGGATAAAAATATTCTTCACCCCCCCATCACATTATTTATTCAAGGCCAGAGCAGGTTACACAGCTGCTTCCCGTGATGTTATGTAATCCTTGCTGCAGATTATGCTTACTCATTACACCATTTATTGAGCAATTGAGCATTGCTTCCTTTGCCTCGAGTCTTGGAATTCAATTATACGTTTATGTAACGTTCATGTTGAAACAGATTCACAAAATGAGCACCAACAGAAAAACTCTCACCAAAGTAATCTTGGTAAAACATTGAAAGGTTTATCAGCTCCCTGACAAACTTGGAATTTCACAGTTGTCAGATAAGGACAGAAAAATTACCTTGATCCTGCGAATGCTCACTACGGTCTCTGATAGCTTCTCGATGGCCAGAGGGAAGAACAGGGTGACCGTGAGCTTAATTGTGCCGTAGAGGGACACCGTGACAAACACACTGCGGGCAGTGATGGGGTTGCCCAGGAGAGCGAAGACAGTGAAGGTAAAGAAGACTGTGATCTTGCTGCTGGCGAAGAAAGAAGCCATGTTGAGCCCTCGAAGGTAGGAGCTCTTCAATATCTGACCGATTTCTTTCCTGGTAAACATGAGAAAACGTTCAGTGTGTGAGCTCGGAGACAAAGCTTGAGGAGCATCGTTTTCATCAGAAAGTATTGTGCATCTCAATCTAAATCTCACAAGCAGGCTCGAAGAAATGCGTTTCAAATCAAGTATAACAAAACATATTAAACCACACGGTTGGCATGAAAGTTTTTAATAAACTATGAATCTTTCACTGTTTACACATTACTGCCGAGACATCTGTGTTCCATCAGTGATCAGTAATGTGAAGTCTTTTCCTCTCTGTTCTTCAGGACATTTCGTTCTGCAGGGCATACCACGTTTCATCGGGCAGAACCTCATAAATAAGAATCCTATCTGTGTTGCTTCATCTTTACAAACATCTCCTGGTCAGAAAACCTTTATTCAAACATCAAGACAGATTTTTACCATAAATAGATGTATTCTTAGAGAGTAGTTGATGCGTCTCTGAGGACGAAGTTACTGTGGTAAGTGTTTCCCCACCTGCACCTGTTATTCATTACCCAACATTCATTGTCGGTTGACAGTTTTGTTGCAGAAAAGAAAAGTGGCTTATCCTTCAAATCCTAATAGTTAGTGACTGTTGTGGACAAAGAGATGCTCATTGCACCGTCTACTTTGAATAGATGGCGATAAAACACTACACTAAGATCACTAATATTGAACTGGGATCACATGAATGGATAATGAACCACGATACTTAAAAGTAAAAGATTTGTTTCTGGTACCAACGCACGCTTTGCAGCAAACGCTCACCACGGTAACTACAGACTATGTGAAAATCAGCATTACAAATGTCTCATCTTCTCCTGAAACCTGCAGAAATCTTTCGTGGTTATATAGTAATCTATTAACAGTCCTTATACAAGTCTTTCTTAGGTACAAAGCTCAGGGACACCACCAACGTGAAAGCAAGATCCAGCCCGTGAGTGATCACAGGGGCTTCCAGTCGATTTAAACCAAACAAAATGTTCCTCTTCATCTAAAGATTCAGACAGAGTGGAGAATGCTCTGAGGTACCATAGAGGATTTAATCAGTTTAGAATCAAAGTTCCAAGCCAATTCATTAAAAAATAAGCAAAGGGAGGCCCTCCTGTGAGTATTTCTCACAGAGAAGGTACAGAACGTGCCGATACCAACAAAGCCAAATGTAAGTGTCGATTACTGACCGATTAAGATACCAGATCCAGCTATCAGTAACTATAATTAGACAGTGTCTTGATGAACCTAACATTGACAAATAAAACAATTAACTGAATAATGATTTATTTACCACCAGAGCTGAGCCTGCACAGCCCAAACTGCTTGGTTAATGACAGAATAAGAGCAGGAAAGAAGAGCATTTCATTTATCTGGAGGTTTGTTTTCAAGCGGAGTTGCGCAGGTGTCGTAGCTCCTTCAGACGACGGTCAGAGTGCTCCCAGAGAGAAACAAATTCATTGCCAAGCTAAAAGCGGGCGTTTGTTTCGTTTGTTTGGTGACCTTTCAGGTCTTAAGTAGGTTAAAGTCAATCTTGTGATTTGCACGATCTTTAAAGAGAAGGATACCAAACAAATTAGGACAGAAGTAGCAAAGTCAGGTCTGGAAAGGGATGGGAACTGACAGTTTCTATTATTTCTGCCCTTTCATCTTCAAGCCACAGTTCAATTCTGGACATAAACCTAAAGCAAAGACTATGCTTTAGTTTGAGCGCATTTAACTCTGAAAGGGTTTAGGAATTGCAGCTCTTTGATATGAACAACGAAAGTTTCCTTCTTTTTTCAGGAGCTGAAATGGAAATGGACAAATTAAGCTAAACTGCAAGAAGCTGCATTCAGCTTCTATGCTCCACATGTCTGGAACAAACTCCCAGAAAGCCTCAGATCAGCTGAAACACTCAGTGTATTTAAGTCCAGGTTGAAGACACACCCATTTTTTAGCTGCGTTTGAATAAAGCTCAAAACTTAATCACATTTTAATTACTGATTTTATATTGTTCTTATTTCTTTCTTTTTGTTTAAAATTTAAATCATGCATTTTATTTCTCTGATTTTATCTATTGTTCTTATTTCTTTCTTTTTTGTTTAAAATTTAAATCATGCATTTTATTTCTACTGTTTTAATGTCTCTGTAAAGCACTTTGAATCGCCTTGTTGTTGAATTGTGCTATACAAATAAACTTGCCTTGCCTTAACTTCAATAAATATATCAATTAATGCAATATTTTTTTCTTTTCTTCTACAAGCACCGACTGCCTGAAGTCGACACCCATCTTTCTTCACCGAACAGACTTCATCGCAGGTTGTCTTTTGTTGTTTGTGGGGTTTTCTGCTTTTACTTCCATCTTTAGAAAATACATTGCAACTCAGTCTGGTTGGGATTACGAGGCTGACTTGGCAACAGTTTCAATCAAATGGGAGTGGCTACACATTAAATCAAGACAGTTCAAATAACTGCCAATATTTCTGTATCCGCCCTTCATTCTGTTCACCAACTGTGTCGCATTGATTCTTGACTTGACCATTTCTGTGGGACCTTTCACCCCCAAAAAACAAAACAAAAAACCATGCCGTATTTGCAATACATACTAAATATAAATGAAAAACACAGAACATTTGTAAAAAGCTACTCCGTGTAGTCGTTTCTGACCTTCATCGTAAGTAAAATAGAGGAAAAACCACAGCTTCAGTATTTCTGTGTCCTGCTGTAACTCACACTTGTTGATCATCACATTTTACGGTGAATGACGACAACATCCGAGCCTCATTACACCTTTGCAACCTGTCCTATCACCCCAGGGTAAAGCCAGGGAAACTACAGGGTTGTACGTTCTGACATGATAACGAGAATCCAATGGAATGGTTTAATTAAAACAAACAAGCATTTGAAGGCCTGCAGCTGTCTCTACTGCACTCAGAAAATTCCTGTCTGGGGTCACAGGTGAACCCACAGCTCTGGGGAAATATGGTGTTTGATACACAAGCTTGAATTGAATACTGTTCATAACAATCATGAAGACTTAAACAAAAATAAAATAAAAAATAAAAAAAAGCCCAATGTTTGTTAATTCTTTACAAAAGATACTACTTTTAACCTTACCTCCTGACTTCAGTAACCAGAGCCGAGAATGGTTTCTCCCAGGCGTACATCTTAATTATCCTGATGCCAGACACCACCTCGTTCATCAAACGGATTCTTTCATCAGTAACCATCGTCGTTTTGCTCCTGACAAAAATAAAAACATGTCAGTTACTGTTTGTTTTCTTCCTAATGTTCAAAGAAACGCAGCGCTTGCGGTTAAAAGGGGAAAATACAAAAGTAATTAGAAATTATCATTTACATTTTCAGTTATCTTGTTTCTTACCTGAAGATGCCAAAGAGCTTTCCAAACCAGGCTTGTACAGGCATCATGAGTGCAATCGTTGCCATGCCTGCCAGACAGGAGAGGCCGATCTCATGCCAGAGGAAGACGACGATCACCGCTGCTTGTAGAGGTCCCACCCACAGGTAGTGCAGATTGAGGGTGATCTAGAGACAGTGAGCAATGATGGTCACACTGGACGCCTTATATTATTTTCTTTATTCTTACAGATCATACACTCAGCCTGTCATACATACATACTAAAGGTTTGACTGGATTTAATGTCAGCTAAAACATATAGCGAAGAAAAACACAGGTTTATGTCACCGTACCTCATCAAAACGATTGACATCGTTTGAAAGGAGGTTCACTATCTGTCCAGTGGTCGTTCGTCCCATGGACTCGCTGCTGAGACGAAGAGCCTGATGAGAGAAATTTCCCTTTCTGGTGAGTTTCACTGAAAGTGTTTCAGCAGCACGTCTCAATAAAAGGGACAATAGCTTTAGAAAAATGAACAAATAAAGCTTCATTTCTGCTTCAAGTCTGCCGAATCCTCACTGACCTTTCGGTAGATCATGTGACACATGGCCACCCTAATCTTCATGCCAATTCTTAGGACATGATAGTAGTAAAGATGTTGGAGGATCGTCAGTCCAAAGGTGGAGACGGACATCGCAGCAGCGTAACCGTACGCCATGTGAAGACTTCTCTGATCGTCTGGGTGATCATTCTCAAAGTACTGGATTATTTTACCCAGAAGCAGCGGCTGGATCACCTTAATAGCTTCCTTCATGTCAAAGACAAACAAAAGTTCTCAGTAAAATATGCAGCCAAACTCTAATTTATCCGTTACCAGAACTGAACCTGAACATACCACTGAAAACTGAAACAACCCAGCCACTGCGTAGGACTTTCCAAAGCACTCAACGAGAACTCTGCTGAGTTTTGGCTTCTGGAGTTCCTTTGCAGCTTTTCTAACTTCGTGCTCCCAACATCTAAGAGGACACATATGCACAGGGACATTAATCCAGTCTTTGAGTATTGTGTCAGAGCATAAGTTCCCTAGAATCTTCCAAAGAGAAACCAGAATACTTCTGTTCACCAAATTTTTCTTTCACATTCAATATCTGGGGTTACAGCCTACTTCACATTTAAAATAACAGTGAAGATTAAAGTACAAACTCCAGTAAATTGGTTAATCCCACAAAGGAGCCGAGAAAAAGTCACTTAATTTCACTTAAAATGCCCAGCAGCTCTTTCCATGAAGCGTAATGATTTGATGGCACATCACCAACTACTTTACAGCTACGAGAGCACTGAACGCAGTCTGGTGCGTCAAACAGCAAGTGATTAACAGAATCCCAGTCACTTCTAGCAATTACGTTAGTTTTTGGGGTGAACATCACGTGAAAAACCAAAAGAAAGCAGACGTGACTCAAGTGCCTTTACTTTCACAGAAACAATGTGGGTTCGCTCCTCGTTCTCAACTTAGCAATGAGATAAATGTATTCATCTTAACTCAAACTGGCAAAAGCAACTTGTACAGACAGATGTTTGTCTTAGCCAACATCTTCTCTGTTGGGCATTACTTGTCCAAAGACTAATATGAAACGAGTGTGATATACCTCTGCAGCTCCTCTCCCAGGGCCTCAGATTGATCCTCTGGAAGAACATTGTACATGTCCCTTTCCTTGAGCCTCCGTGTGTGGCTGAGGTGCAGCAGCGGGGTTAACCAGCTGAAACGGTCACTTGGTCAGTTAGACAGCATGACAGTTTGTGTTATTCTGACGGAACACACACAACACTTAGGTCATGGTTATCATTCATTACGCAGATTAATCAGGTACTTTACATAGTAAGATCAAGATTATACACAATTATTGGAGAAAAACGCAAAGATTGCCATTAACCAAGCACCTGGCTAGACTTTATGTACATTTGTTCTTTCCGTCTTCTGGAAAAAAAAAAATTGAAAGAAAAATAAGCACTGTAGAAAAAAAAGCATTGGGCCTTGACACTTTCCGGAGCGACACCGCGATACAAGCTCAGTACTCCGGGAACGAGATTTCTGCGAGCGAACGGTGTTGTGCATCACCAAGAGAGACTGCATCATCTCACCATCATCATCAACTTTATTATATAGCCTTTTAACACAGCTGTGGCTGAAACAAAGTGCTGTACAACACAAAATAAAACAAGGCTTAAAAAACAAGAACAATGTAAAAACAACAATAAACAAGAACAATGTAAAAACAACAATAAACAACAACAATATTAAAATAATAAAAACAACTAGAAAATTTCTGAAGAAATTTAGAAGGGGCCTGCCAAAGTGTGCATATCGCTCAACCAATCACGGCTGCTCAGGAATGGTTCGCAAGGCCTAAAGAAGAAGCATTCAAGCCTAAACGGCATCAAAGCCGTTTAAATTAAAAAATCTAAAGCGGCGAACTGTCCCTTTAAACAGGCAAACTGTCCCTTTAAAGCGGCAAACTGTCCCTTTAAAGAGGCGAACTGTCCCTTTAAAGCGGCAAACTGTCCCTTTAAAGAGGCAAACTGTCCCTTTAAAGAGGCGAACTGTCCCTTTTAAAGCGGCGAACATTCCCTTTTAAAGCGGCGAACTGTCCCTTTAAAGAGGCGAACTGTCCCTTTAAAGCGGCAAACTGTCCCTTTAAAGAGGCAAACTGTCCCTTTAAAGAGGCGAACTGTCCCTTTAAAGCGGCGAACATTCCCTTTTAAAGCGGCGAACTGTCCCTTTAAAGAGGCGAACTGTCCCTTTAAAGAGGCAAACTGTCCCTTTAAAGCGGCGAACTGTCCCTTTAAAGAGGCAAACTGTCCCTTTAAAGAGGCAAACTGTCCCTTTAAAGCACCAAACTGTCCCTTTAAAGCGGCGAACTGTCCCTTTAAAGAGGCAAACTGTCCCTTTAAAGAGGCAAACTGTCCCTTTAAAGCGGCGAACTGTCCCTTTAAAGCGGCGAACTGTCCCTTTAAAGAGGCGAACTGTCCCTTTAAAGCGGCAAACTGTCCCTTTAAAGAGGCGAACTGTCCCTTTAAAGAGGCGAACTGTCCCTTTAAAGCACCAAACTGTCCCTTTAAAGCGGCAAACTGTCCCTTTAAAGAGGCGAACTGTCCCTTTAAAGCGCCAAACTGTCCCTTTAAAGCGGCAAACTGTCCCTTTAAAGCGCCGAACTGTCCCTTTAAAGAGGCGAACTGTCCCTTTAAAGAGGCGAACTGTCCCTTTAAAGCACCAAACTGTCCCTTTAAAGCGGCGAACTGTCCCTTTAAAGCGGCGAACTGTCCCTTTAAAGCGGCAAACTGTCCCTTTAAAGAGGCGAACATTCCCTTTAAAGCGGCGAACATTCCCTTTTAAAGCGGCAAACTGTCCCTTTAAAGCGGCAAACTGTCCCTTTAAAGAGGTGAACATTCCCTTTTAAAGCGGCGAACTGTCCCTTTAAAGCGGCGAACATTCCCTTTAAAGCGGCGAACATTCCCTTTAAAGCGGCAAACTGTCCCTTTAAAGCGGCGAACATTCCCTTTAAAGCGGCGAACTGTCCCTTTAAAGCGGCGAACTGTCCCTTTAAAGCGGCGAACTGTCCCTTTAAAGAGGCGAACTGTCCCTTTAAAGAGGCGAACTGTCCCTTTAAAGCGGCGAACTGTCCCTTTAAAGCGGCAAACTGTCCCTTTAAAGAGGCGAACTATCCCTTTAAAGAGGCAAACTGTCCCTTTAAAGCGGCGAACATTCCCTTTTAAAGCGGCGAACTGTCCCTTTAAAGAGGCGAACTGTCCCTTTAAAGAGGCGAACTGTCCCTTTAAAGAGGCGAACTGTCCCTTTAAAGCGGCGAACATTCCCTTTTAAAGCGGCGAACTGTCCCTTTAAAGCGGCGAACTGTCCCTTTAAAGAGGCGAACTGTCCCTTTAAAGAGGCGAACTGTCCCTTTAAAGCGGCGAACTGTCCCTTTAAAGCGGCGAACTGTCCCTTTAAAGAGGCAAACTGTCCCTTTAAAGAGGCGAACTGTCCCTTCAAAGCGGCGAACTGTCCCTTTAAAGAGGCGAACTGTCCCTTTAAAGCGGCGAACATTCCCTTTTAAAGAGGCGAACTGTCCCTTTAACGAGGCGAACTGTCCCTTTAAAGCACCAAACTGTCCCTTTAAAGAGGCGAACTGTCCCTTTAAAGCGGCGAACATTCCCTTTTAAAGCGGCAAACTGTCCCTTTAAAGCGGCAAACTGTCCCTTTAAAGCGTCAAACTGTCCCTTTAAAGCGGCGAACATTCCCTTTTAAAGAGGCGAACTGTCCCTTTAAAGAGGCGAACTGTCCCTTTAAAGCACCAAACTGTCCCTTTAAAGAGGCGAACTGTCCCTTTAAAGCGGCGAACATTCCCTTTTAAAGCGGCAAACTGTCCCTTTTAAAGCGGCGAACTGTCCCTTTAAAGCGGCGAACATTCCCTTTAAACAGGCGAACTGTCCCTTTAAAGCGGCAAACTGTCCCTTTAAAGCGGCGAACATTCCCTTTAAAGCGGCAAACTGTCCCTTTAAAGCGGCAAACTGTCCCTTTAAAGCGGCGAACATTCCCTTTAAAGCGGCGAACTGTCCCTTTAAAGCGGCGAACTGTCCCTTTAAAGCGGCGAACTGTCCCTTTAAAGAGGCGAACTGTCCCTTTAAAGCGGCAAACTGTCCCTTTAAAGCGGCAAACTGTCCCTTTAAAGAGGCAAACTGTCCCTTTAAAGAGGCGAACTGTCCCTTTAAAGCGGCGAACTGTCCCTTTAAAGCGGCGAACTGTCCCTTTAAAGCGGCAAACTGTCCCTTTAAAGAGGCAAACTGTCCCTTTAAAGAGGCAAACTGTCCCTTTAAAGCGGCGAACATTCCCTTTTAAAGCGGCGAACTGTCCCTTTAAAGAGGCGAACTGTCCCTTTAAAGCGGCAAACTGTCCCTTTAAAGCGGCGAACTGTCCCTTTAAAGAGGCAAACTGTCCCTTTAAAGAGGCGAACTGTCCCTTCAAAGCAGCGAACTGTCCCTTTAAAGAGGCGAACTGTCCCTTTAAAGCGGCGAACATTCCCTTTTAAAGAGGCGAACTGTCCCTTTAAAGAGGCGAACTGTCCCTTTAAAGCACCAAACTGTCCCTTTAAAGAGGCGAACTGTCCCTTTAAAGCGGCGAACATTCCCTTTTAAAGCGGCAAACTGTCCCTTTAAAGCGGCAAACTGTCCCTTTAAAGCGGCAAACTGTCCCTTTAAAGCGGCGAACATTCCCTTTTAAAGAGGCGAACTGTCCCTTTAAAGAGGCGAACTGTCCCTTTAAAGCACCAAACTGTCCCTTTAAAGAGGCGAACTGTCCCTTTAAAGCGGCGAACATTCCCTTTTAAAGCGGCAAACTGTCCCTTTTAAAGTGGCGAACTGTCCCTTTAAAGCGGCGAACATTCCCTTTAAAGCGGCGAACATTCCCTTTAAAGCGGCGAACTGTCCCTTTAAAGCGGCGAACTGTCCCTTTAAAGCGGCAAACTGTCCCTTTAAAGAGGCAAACTGTCCCTTTAAAGAGGCAAACTGTCCCTTTAAAGCGGCGAACATTCCCTTTTAAAGCGGCGAACTGTCCCTTTAAAGAGGCGAACTGTCCCTTTAAAGAGGCGAACTGTCCCTTTAAAGCGGCGAACTGTCCCTTTAAAGCGGCGAACTGTCCCTTTAAAGAGGCAAACTGTCCCTTTAAAGAGGCGAACTGTCCCTTCAAAGCGGCGAACTGTCCCTTTAAAGAGGCGAACTGTCCCTTTAAAGCGGCGAACATTCCCTTTTAAAGAGGCGAACTGTCCCTTTAAAGAGGCGAACTGTCCCTTTAAAGCACCAAACTGTCCCTTTAAAGAGGCGAACTGTCCCTTTAAAGCGGCGAACATTCCCTTTTAAAGCGGCAAACTGTCCCTTTAAAGCGGCAAACTGTCCCTTTAAAGCGGCGAACATTCCCTTTTAAAGAGGCGAACTGTCCCTTTAAAGAGGCGAACTGTCCCTTTAAAGCACCAAACTGTCCCTTTAAAGAGGCGAACTGTCCCTTTAAAGCGGCGAACATTCCCTTTTAAAGCGGCAAACTGTCCCTTTTAAAGCGGCGAACTGTCCCTTTAAAGCGGCGAACATTCCCTTTAAACAGGCGAACTGTCCCTTTAAAGCGGCAAACTGTCCCTTTAAAGCGGCAAACTGTCCCTTTAAAGCGGCGAACATTCCCTTTAAAGCGGCGAACTGTCCCTTTAAAGCGGCGAACTGTCCCTTTAAAGCGGCGAACTGTCCCTTTAAAGAGGCGAACTGTCCCTTTAAAGCACCAAACTGTCCCTTTAAAGAGGCAAACTGTCCCTTTAAAGAGGCGAACTGTCCCTTTAAAGCGGCGAACTGTCCCTTTAAAGCGGCGAACTGTCCCTTTAAAGCGGCAAACTGTCCCTTTTAAAGAGGCAAACTGTCCCTTTAAAGAGGCAAACTGTCCCTTTAAAGCGGCGAACATTCCCTTTTAAAGCGGCGAACTGTCCCTTTAAAGAGGCGAACTGTCCCTTTAAAGAGGCGAACTGTCCCTTTAAAGAGGCGAACTGTCCCTTTAAAGATCCTATGACATGAAAATAAATGGAGGCTTTTATATATTTTTAGAGGCTTTAGTGGTCCCCTTATACTGTATTATACTGTATATAGGCAACATTCTGCCTTGGTGCAGAATTACAGCCAGTCCCAAAATGAGTTTTTCTTAGGATCCTCAGAATGAGCTGTTTAGGGCCTGCAGCTTTAAATGCAAATTAGGAGGAGAAAGACGGGGCAAAGCGGAGGGTGGGGGTGTGGCCTTACTTCCGCCCTTGGTACCATGCGCAAATGCGTTGTGAATCGCTATGGCACGTAGAACAGCAGTCGTTCAAGCTTTTCAATTTGACCCAGAGTCTGATCCAGATGGAGAAGAAGTTGAAGAAGTTGAAAATCAGCGACTACAGCAGGACGTCTCTGAATGGTTAGTTAAGTATTTCGCCGTTAATTTAGTTTGTTTTGCTTATGTGTTGTTACAGATATTATCATGTGGGCTTAGCTACCTATGCTGAAGTAGTTGTATGTCTAGTTATATCAGTAATCTTTGTCATAAAAAAGAGCTATGCAGCCTTCACATCCATGTAAATCATGTTGCACATTACTCATGATTTATTCCTGAAGATAAATGTTCACCGTATGAAAAATAACATTTGATTTACTCCAGAGCACATTTGATGTTTACTTACTCAACAGCCACAAGCTAGACACTAACAAGCCATTATACCTTTTTATGTTGTTTATATCCACCTACATTTTTTACATAGGTGCCATTGTGGAAAATGTGCAACTATGCCCACAGAAGTGGAGAATATTTGCTGCCTTGAGATACCACAGGTAACATTCTCACCACCTCACTGGAAAATAATTTGTCTCTTCTTTCGGCAACTAATTTTGCTAATAAATGTCACTTACCGTTTCTAATTCTAAAAAAGGTTACTACACGACTTCGGGAGGTCGAAGAACAGCTCCCATGCATGGTAGACCATCCTGGATTGGAGCCTGTCTGCCTAAATGTCTACTCACTTCAAAATGCCAGCCAAATATACAGAGCAGACTATGGTCCTCTACAGTTCAGAGAAATACACTGGTAAATTGTGCATTGTTAGATAAGTTAATAACAGAATTTTAGAGTTTTGACTTTGTATTCCAATAATTTATTTATTTTTGTACAGCGAGGGATGGGGTGGGGGGGGGGACACAAAACAGACCGAATATGATCCATTGGTGCATAGAATTATTTTTTCACACACACAATGATACATTCAGAATTTAATATCTAAAATTTCTGAATCAATTGTTCAGTCGCTACAGGTATCTGTCCTGTCGCAGTTTTGTGAGCTGGTGCTGGGGCTTCTTGGGACGCAGAATCCGGGTTGTAATTCCAGCCTGTGTGGTCCTGCGCATCCGCTCGGAGTTTCCTGATGAGGAAGGCCACTATGTTGGGTTTAAACGGCCCCCTGTTTGAACCTTGAAACAAAGCTGGCAATGACCTCCTCCTTGTCCGGCCTCTCATACTGCGCTGATAAGTTTTCTGGGACAGAGATGGCCAACAGCGCATCGTTGTATGGTGTCGGGTTAAAAAAGACTTCATCGAAGATTAGGTCCATCATGTCAGAAACATAACCTGTATCATAAAGCACAAGCAATATCTCCATTTAATTGGTTGAGTTTTGTTTTTACTGTGCATTTGTATGTAATCCATTTTTCTTCGAGAGAAATAAATGTTAAAATTCCAAACAATGTGTCATTTTAATTGATTTGAACCATTACCAAAGGTCGCCTTCGTCTTTACTGGTTTAGCTCTGCACTCTCCCTTCCGAGACTTTGGAAAGGAGAGTTTAAAGAGGGGTACACCTTCCTCCGTTTCGGCCTGTGGTCGATCCGCATTTTCATTGAAATGCATAGCAGCCAGGTAGAGTCTGGAAGTACAAGATAAAAATATTTGTTCATATTGACAGATATTTTAAACTAAAATTCCTAAAAGTATTGAGTAAAGATTTGTTTTACCTGCACAGCATTCCAATAAAGGGAAACACTACATTTTTTGGAGCAAAACGAAGGATGACTGCATGGAAAGCCTCCAAAGATGACGTTTGGTGGTGGGGGCTCAGTTTTTCCACATCCTTCAGCGTTCTTTTCTTTGTCAGCAGAGACTCCAACTTGTAGAAAGCTGGAGTTGCTGCAAACAATAACAAAATATCTTATTAGAAAACAATACAGTAACAAATATCACAGCAATGACCTCGTTGTTTGCTTGTCTGTTTGCTGTTTTAACATTTTGCCTGCATATTGGTTGAGATACCTGCTTGGAGCCATTTCTTTTTGTCCGTTGTTGTGCGGATTGCATGCTCACACTTGGGGTAAAGAGGATTCTCATGCGTGTGGATATCTTGCACATGGTTGAGGATCGCGTTCCACTTGGCAATTCTCTCTGGCCCTGAGGTTGAATTAGCTGCAGTCCAGTATATGTGGTTGTTGATGCTTTTCATCCACTTGTTCAGTTTCTCACAGTCTTTCATCTTACATAGGACTTCCAGTTTCTTTGAAATTCCTAAAATGAAAGCAAACAACATTCCACTTAGTAAAGAGTAAGAGTGACAACTATGCTGTAGCAATTCAAAAACAATTTCAAAGCATTTGATAATATTGACTCATAATGTCAGCATTTGACTGTCCAACATCACTGCTGTCAATTTTTCTGATGACACAGCAGTAGTTGACCTAATTTCTAAGAACAATGAGCAGGCTTACTTGAATGAGGTAGATAGACTTTCAAACTGTTGCCAAGACAACAACCTACTCCTATTGTTACCAAGACTAAGGAGATATATATAGATTTCAGGCAATATCAGCAGAAAGTCTACCAACCAGTCCAGATTAACGACTCTGAGGTGGAAAGAGTAGATCTTGGTGTTGATATTTCTGAACATCTGACTTTGACCAAACATGTTGATTCACTGGTGAACGCCAGCGTCTTTTCCACCTCAGATGCCATAAGTACTTTAGGTTACCTGAAAACCTGAATAGTTACCTTTTGCGAAGTGCCACACATCGTAGTACTGGGTGATGTTTCTCTCCCTGAGGAACTTTTGAACTTGAGGATGACGATCGGTGACAATGCAATCCAGTTTGACGTCACGCGACTCGAGCAAGGCCAGACTCCTCGTCAGGCCCTCTTTCTCCATATAGCAGCTACCACCAACCTCGTTGCTCTGTCACCACAGAAAAAAAACACATTAGTAGACAATGTATTATGGACCTTGATTTTTAAATTACAACAAATAACCCCTTTACAGAGTCAATTTCAACAACTCACCTGGACCAACTGAATGTCCACAACGGTGTTAGTTTGGAGATCCATCATGGTGTAACTCCCATATTTTGCAGAGTGACCTGTTAAAAATTGGGTTTAAATAATGACACTTGGAATCACTATTCAATACATATTATGTATTCTTATATTTAGGTGCAATTCATAACTTCACATAACAACACACTGCTTAGAGCCATCAGACCTGGTCCCTGGCTTTTGTGTGTCTCAGAGCCAGCACTATTACACTCTGATTGCTGGCCTTTGGCTACAGATAGTTGGAGCTAAAGACCTTGATAAAACCACCCCCTGCCTGCTGTCATTCCTTTGAACTTCAAACAATATCACTGTACAAAATACAATACTTCAGTCAAGTAACAATACCTGGAGAATCAGCCCTCATGTCACCACCGAGTATGACTTTTTCCTCCCGAGTAAGCCGCTGCAGATTCACATCCTGTGTGACTTTCCAGTGGTGAATAACTGCAGGTTCAATGAAGGCTCTGGCATGCCGGCGAAATGTTTCATACCGAAACAACTCCAGCTTCATTGCCTTGAAGACCTGGGTGTGGAGGGGAGAAATAATACATGTAATTTGATATAAATACAAGTATTTCAGTTACGGTATCTACAGTTGCACATACTTTACCTTTTCTATTTGTATGAAAGATGCACCACTCAGGTACACAGCGGCAGAAAGGTGCAGGTTTCCAGCTGGCGTGCTACCCAGGATAGGCTGGCTATTCCATTGTCTTCTAAATGTGCAGTGGGGACACCGCTGCTTCACAGGCAGGAATGTCCCCAGCCTTTGAGTCTTCACATCACATGCCCGTGTGCAGACCGGACATGCATTAAACAACTGCATGATGCAGTTCTCGTACACTATGTACTTCTTGATGTGTGTGGAAGTGGAGGACTCCTCTCTATATAAAACCACAAAGAAAGCAAAACACATTTTGAGTTGATCAGATTGAGCTTTCATCTGGACAGTACTTTAAACCAGCACACTCCTTGAAGCCGGATGAATAATCTGTATGCACATAAATAATCCTAAAAGTAATGCTATAAACAACAACAGTCTCGCTGAGACCAATCCTTCATGTTGGAATGCCATACAATTAAAAAAAAATTATGAAAGTTCTCACAATCCCTACATTTTCTTCACACTCACACACAGATAATGATAACTTACAGCCTCAGTGTAGAGTTTTCGGACGCTGTGACAGAGTCTGCAGGGTCATAAGTGGAATCCTGTCCCTTTGGGGTATCCACTAAAGAGCTTCCCTCCAATGCATCATCTTCCTGCTCCTCCTCAAGATCCAATCGAGGTCTTTTGGATGGTCTCTTTACTGGTGTTGATGACAGGAACAAAGGGTCTACATTGGACGTCCCAACACCAAAGTCTTTGCAGGAGACAGTTGCCTGGACACCTGCAACAAATATCACCATTGTACCGTCAGGATGTATGTTTGTTTGATATGTCAAGTCATTCATGTGTATGACATATGATGTATTCATACAGTGACAGCACTCTTCTAACCCAATTTCACATGTGGGACAATAAAGTTAATCTCATCTTATTGAAGGTGGCTAGAACATACCTTCACTTCTTTCTTTTTTTTACTTTATTGCCAATAACGTATAGGCAATACAAACAAACACACCACACAGAAACAGACAAATAATAATAATAACAATATTATACATAAAACACACATATACAAATAAAATTGAAAATTAAAATAAAAATACATTAGAAAAAAAAAGGTTCACCTTGATTGCAAGCTTATGTTACATTCGTCTTATACAATTATATGCTTAACCAATATAAAGAATGACAGGTGTCCATCTCCTAAGGAAAAGGGGTAATTTTAACTGTAGAATGGCAGTCATATTTTCCATCACTTGGACTTGATTACACCTCTGTCTCCATTGAGCCACTGTATGAGGCTCAGGCTGCATCCAACGCATTGTAATAATTTTTCTTGCGATCATTAGTAAGACATGCAAAATATAACACTGGTCTTTAGTAAAGTTTTGTTCTATTGTTTTCTCAAGCAAAATAAATACAGGGTCAAAATACCTTCACTTCTGATGTGGGCCTTCAAAGTCCTAAAGGATAGCTGTGTGGCTAC
Source organism: Odontesthes bonariensis (assembly GCF_027942865.1). Taxonomy (NCBI): domain Eukaryota; kingdom Metazoa; phylum Chordata; class Actinopteri; order Atheriniformes; family Atherinopsidae; genus Odontesthes; species Odontesthes bonariensis. Next base: position 15,001,365 of record NC_134516.1, on the reverse strand, counting down.
AGTATGTGTTTCCAGTTGGTCTGTCTGGCAGGCAACATCCCTTGAGAGAGGCAGCTGAATAAAAGCACTTGATGTGCTGGCCTGTGTAGATACAACAAGGTCAAATTAGTACAAGTTATTACTTTGTATATCTTCCAAATGCAAGTTTGAAGACTTAGCCCTATGCTAATCGCGATTTTGACATTCTCAGCTGATTGCTCTGGTTTGCAAAGATGGACGTAGTGCTAGTCATTTTAATCAGGGGAAAGGCAGATATCGTGCGCGCCATAACACCAACAGCAGGACGGCTATCAAAACAACAAATAAGTACACAACACTGGCGTTACAGTAAATGAGGTGTCCACTCGCATACCTCATGCTATTTACTGTTACATTAGCGACAGTAGCTGCATTAGCTATTAGCTGCAGAGCTAACGATACTTTCAGGACACTTTCTTGTGGTAACAAGCTATTTAACTATACTGTACATACATAAAAGCAAGACAATTATAGAGCGTTAAATTACTTACTTGTCCGAGGTCTGTAGTTGGGCCAAAGAGAGTTGGTACTGATCCAGGGTTCATTTTAAGACGATCGGCAAGGCCAGCTCGGTATTGGCCCAAGTTTTGGAAACAATCCTCCGTGAAATGTTTGGCGCACACATACACAAATCTCTTCTGTTCTTTTGTCACTTTCCCAGAAAAAACAAAATCTGACCACTGGCTCTTTAGGGGTTCTGATGCAGGAGCTTTAAAAAGATTTTTTTAGATCCGTTGTACATCCATGTACAGAGCAAATGTTATGCTTTCGATCAGCCATGGTGTGTTAGATATCCTACGCAGAAAAATCAAGATGGCGTTGCGCAGACTTTCAACTGATTTTACAATGAGCTGGCCAAAGAGCTGTGGGCGGGGAAAGGCAGTTTATTGGCTCTGGGTGGAAACAACCTCCACGTCATAAGCGGGCACACGTCATAAGCGGCGGCTTTCTCGATCAGGCCTTCTGCATGGTCACATTTCCAAAGGCAGAGAATAATTTCCAGTGCATGGTTTAGGTCTATCGTCATTTTTAGACACTGGGGGACCGCAGGCAGGCTAGAGGAACTCATATTAATGTTAAACAACCTTAAAAAGTGAAAATTTCATGCCATGGGACCTTTAAAGCGGCGAACTGTCCCTTTAAAGCGGCGAACTGTCCCTTTAAAGAGGCAAACTGTCCCTTTAAAGCGGCGAACTGGCCCTTTAAAGCGGCGAACTGGCCCTTTAAAGCGGCGAACTGGCCCTTTAAAGCGGCGAACTGTCCCTTTAAAGCACCAAACTGTCCCTTTAAAGAGGCGAACTGTCCCTTTAAAGCGGCGAACATTCCCTTTTAAAGCGGCAAACTGTCCCTTTAAAGCGGCAAACTGTCCCTTTAAAGCGGCGAACATTCCCTTTTAAAGAGGCGAACTGTCCCTTTAAAGAGGCGAACTGTCCCTTTAAAGCACCAAACTGTCCCTTTAAAGAGGCGAACTGTCCCTTTAAAGCGGCGAACATTCCCTTTTAAAGCGGCAAACTGTCCCTTTTAAAGCGGCGAACTGTCCCTTTAAAGCGGCGAACATTCCCTTTAAACAGGCGAACTGTCCCTTTAAAGCGGCAAACTGTCCCTTTAAAGCGGCAAACTGTCCCTTTAAAGCGGCGAACATTCCCTTTAAAGCGGCGAACTGTCCCTTTAAAGCGGCGAACTGTCCCTTTAAAGCGGCGAACTGTCCCTTTAAAGAGGCGAACTGTCCCTTTAAAGCACCAAACTGTCCCTTTAAAGAGGCAAACTGTCCCTTTAAAGAGGCGAACTGTCCCTTTAAAGCGGCGAACTGTCCCTTTAAAGCGGCGAACTGTCCCTTTAAAGCGGCAAACTGTCCCTTTTAAAGAGGCAAACTGTCCCTTTAAAGAGGCAAACTGTCCCTTTAAAGCGGCGAACATTCCCTTTTAAAGCGGCGAACTGTCCCTTTAAAGAGGCGAACTGTCCCTTTAAAGAGGCGAACTGTCCCTTTAAAGAGGCGAACTGTCCCTTTAAAGATCCTATGACATGAAAATAAATGGAGGCTTTTATATATTTTTAGAGGCTTTAGTGGTCCCCTTATACTGTATTATACTGTATATAGGCAACATTCTGCCTTGGTGCAGAATTACAGCCAGTCCCAAAATGAGTTTTTCTTAGGATCCTCAGAATGAGCTGTTTAGGGCCTGCAGCTTTAAATGCAAATTAGGAGGAGAAAGACGGGGCAAAGCGGAGGGTGGGGGTGTGGCCTTACTTCCGCCCTTGGTACCATGCGCAAATGCGTTGTGAATCGCTATGGCACGTAGAACAGCAGTCGTTCAAGCTTTTCAATTTGACCCAGAGTCTGATCCAGATGGAGAAGAAGTTGAAGAAGTTGAAAATCAGCGACTACAGCAGGACGTCTCTGAATGGTTAGTTAAGTATTTCGCCGTTAATTTAGTTTGTTTTGCTTATGTGTTGTTACAGATATTATCATGTGGGCTTAGCTACCTATGCTGAAGTAGTTGTATGTCTAGTTATATCAGTAATCTTTGTCATAAAAAAGAGCTATGCAGCCTTCACATCCATGTAAATCATGTTGCACATTACTCATGATTTATTCCTGAAGATAAATGTTCACCGTATGAAAAATAACATTTGATTTACTCCAGAGCACATTTGATGTTTACTTACTCAACAGCCACAAGCTAGACACTAACAAGCCATTATACCTTTTTATGTTGTTTATATCCACCTACATTTTTTACATAGGTGCCATTGTGGAAAATGTGCAACTATGCCCACAGAAGTGGAGAATATTTGCTGCCTTGAGATACCACAGGTAACATTCTCACCACCTCACTGGAAAATAATTTGTCTCTTCTTTCGGCAACTAATTTTGCTAATAAATGTCACTTACCGTTTCTAATTCTAAAAAAGGTTACTACACGACTTCGGGAGGTCGAAGAACAGCTCCCATGCATGGTAGACCATCCTGGATTGGAGCCTGTCTGCCTAAATGTCTACTCACTTCAAAATGCCAGCCAAATATACAGAGCAGACTATGGTCCTCTACAGTTCAGAGAAATACACTGGTAAATTGTGCATTGTTAGATAAGTTAATAACAGAATTTTAGAGTTTTGACTTTGTATTCCAATAATTTATTTATTTTTGTACAGCGAGGGATGGGGTGGGGGGGGGGACACAAAACAGACCGAATATGATCCATTGGTGCATAGAATTATTTTTTCACACACACAATGATACATTCAGAATTTAATATCTAAAATTTCTGAATCAATTGTTCAGTCGCTACAGGTATCTGTCCTGTCGCAGTTTTGTGAGCTGGTGCTGGGGCTTCTTGGGACGCAGAATCCGGGTTGTAATTCCAGCCTGTGTGGTCCTGCGCATCCGCTCGGAGTTTCCTGATGAGGAAGGCCACTATGTTGGGTTTAAACGGCCCCCTGTTTGAACCTTGAAACAAAGCTGGCAATGACCTCCTCCTTGTCCGGCCTCTCATACTGCGCTGATAAGTTTTCTGGGACAGAGATGGCCAACAGCGCATCGTTGTATGGTGTCGGGTTAAAAAAGACTTCATCGAAGATTAGGTCCATCATGTCAGAAACATAACCTGTATCATAAAGCACAAGCAATATCTCCATTTAATTGGTTGAGTTTTGTTTTTACTGTGCATTTGTATGTAATCCATTTTTCTTCGAGAGAAATAAATGTTAAAATTCCAAACAATGTGTCATTTTAATTGATTTGAACCATTACCAAAGGTCGCCTTCGTCTTTACTGGTTTAGCTCTGCACTCTCCCTTCCGAGACTTTGGAAAGGAGAGTTTAAAGAGGGGTACACCTTCCTCCGTTTCGGCCTGTGGTCGATCCGCATTTTCATTGAAATGCATAGCAGCCAGGTAGAGTCTGGAAGTACAAGATAAAAATATTTGTTCATATTGACAGATATTTTAAACTAAAATTCCTAAAAGTATTGAGTAAAGATTTGTTTTACCTGCACAGCATTCCAATAAAGGGAAACACTACATTTTTTGGAGCAAAACGAAGGATGACTGCATGGAAAGCCTCCAAAGATGACGTTTGGTGGTGGGGGCTCAGTTTTTCCACATCCTTCAGCGTTCTTTTCTTTGTCAGCAGAGACTCCAACTTGTAGAAAGCTGGAGTTGCTGCAAACAATAACAAAATATCTTATTAGAAAACAATACAGTAACAAATATCACAGCAATGACCTCGTTGTTTGCTTGTCTGTTTGCTGTTTTAACATTTTGCCTGCATATTGGTTGAGATACCTGCTTGGAGCCATTTCTTTTTGTCCGTTGTTGTGCGGATTGCATGCTCACACTTGGGGTAAAGAGGATTCTCATGCGTGTGGATATCTTGCACATGGTTGAGGATCGCGTTCCACTTGGCAATTCTCTCTGGCCCTGAGGTTGAATTAGCTGCAGTCCAGTATATGTGGTTGTTGATGCTTTTCATCCACTTGTTCAGTTTCTCACAGTCTTTCATCTTACATAGGACTTCCAGTTTCTTTGAAATTCCTAAAATGAAAGCAAACAACATTCCACTTAGTAAAGAGTAAGAGTGACAACTATGCTGTAGCAATTCAAAAACAATTTCAAAGCATTTGATAATATTGACTCATAATGTCAGCATTTGACTGTCCAACATCACTGCTGTCAATTTTTCTGATGACACAGCAGTAGTTGACCTAATTTCTAAGAACAATGAGCAGGCTTACTTGAATGAGGTAGATAGACTTTCAAACTGTTGCCAAGACAACAACCTACTCCTATTGTTACCAAGACTAAGGAGATATATATAGATTTCAGGCAATATCAGCAGAAAGTCTACCAACCAGTCCAGATTAACGACTCTGAGGTGGAAAGAGTAGATCTTGGTGTTGATATTTCTGAACATCTGACTTTGACCAAACATGTTGATTCACTGGTGAACGCCAGCGTCTTTTCCACCTCAGATGCCATAAGTACTTTAGGTTACCTGAAAACCTGAATAGTTACCTTTTGCGAAGTGCCACACATCGTAGTACTGGGTGATGTTTCTCTCCCTGAGGAACTTTTGAACTTGAGGATGACGATCGGTGACAATGCAATCCAGTTTGACGTCACGCGACTCGAGCAAGGCCAGACTCCTCGTCAGGCCCTCTTTCTCCATATAGCAGCTACCACCAACCTCGTTGCTCTGTCACCACAGAAAAAAAACACATTAGTAGACAATGTATTATGGACCTTGATTTTTAAATTACAACAAATAACCCCTTTACAGAGTCAATTTCAACAACTCACCTGGACCAACTGAATGTCCACAACGGTGTTAGTTTGGAGATCCATCATGGTGTAACTCCCATATTTTGCAGAGTGACCTGTTAAAAATTGGGTTTAAATAATGACACTTGGAATCACTATTCAATACATATTATGTATTCTTATATTTAGGTGCAATTCATAACTTCACATAACAACACACTGCTTAGAGCCATCAGACCTGGTCCCTGGCTTTTGTGTGTCTCAGAGCCAGCACTATTACACTCTGATTGCTGGCCTTTGGCTACAGATAGTTGGAGCTAAAGACCTTGATAAAACCACCCCCTGCCTGCTGTCATTCCTTTGAACTTCAAACAATATCACTGTACAAAATACAATACTTCAGTCAAGTAACAATACCTGGAGAATCAGCCCTCATGTCACCACCGAGTATGACTTTTTCCTCCCGAGTAAGCCGCTGCAGATTCACATCCTGTGTGACTTTCCAGTGGTGAATAACTGCAGGTTCAATGAAGGCTCTGGCATGCCGGCGAAATGTTTCATACCGAAACAACTCCAGCTTCATTGCCTTGAAGACCTGGGTGTGGAGGGGAGAAATAATACATGTAATTTGATATAAATACAAGTATTTCAGTTACGGTATCTACAGTTGCACATACTTTACCTTTTCTATTTGTATGAAAGATGCACCACTCAGGTACACAGCGGCAGAAAGGTGCAGGTTTCCAGCTGGCGTGCTACCCAGGATAGGCTGGCTATTCCATTGTCTTCTAAATGTGCAGTGGGGACACCGCTGCTTCACAGGCAGGAATGTCCCCAGCCTTTGAGTCTTCACATCACATGCCCGTGTGCAGACCGGACATGCATTAAACAACTGCATGATGCAGTTCTCGTACACTATGTACTTCTTGATGTGTGTGGAAGTGGAGGACTCCTCTCTATATAAAACCACAAAGAAAGCAAAACACATTTTGAGTTGATCAGATTGAGCTTTCATCTGGACAGTACTTTAAACCAGCACACTCCTTGAAGCCGGATGAATAATCTGTATGCACATAAATAATCCTAAAAGTAATGCTATAAACAACAACAGTCTCGCTGAGACCAATCCTTCATGTTGGAATGCCATACAATTAAAAAAAAATTATGAAAGTTCTCACAATCCCTACATTTTCTTCACACTCACACACAGATAATGATAACTTACAGCCTCAGTGTAGAGTTTTCGGACGCTGTGACAGAGTCTGCAGGGTCATAAGTGGAATCCTGTCCCTTTGGGGTATCCACTAAAGAGCTTCCCTCCAATGCATCATCTTCCTGCTCCTCCTCAAGATCCAATCGAGGTCTTTTGGATGGTCTCTTTACTGGTGTTGATGACAGGAACAAAGGGTCTACATTGGACGTCCCAACACCAAAGTCTTTGCAGGAGACAGTTGCCTGGACACCTGCAACAAATATCACCATTGTACCGTCAGGATGTATGTTTGTTTGATATGTCAAGTCATTCATGTGTATGACATATGATGTATTCATACAGTGACAGCACTCTTCTAACCCAATTTCACATGTGGGACAATAAAGTTAATCTCATCTTATTGAAGGTGGCTAGAACATACCTTCACTTCTTTCTTTTTTTTACTTTATTGCCAATAACGTATAGGCAATACAAACAAACACACCACACAGAAACAGACAAATAATAATAATAACAATATTATACATAAAACACACATATACAAATAAAATTGAAAATTAAAATAAAAATACATTAGAAAAAAAAAGGTTCACCTTGATTGCAAGCTTATGTTACATTCGTCTTATACAATTATATGCTTAACCAATATAAAGAATGACAGGTGTCCATCTCCTAAGGAAAAGGGGTAATTTTAACTGTAGAATGGCAGTCATATTTTCCATCACTTGGACTTGATTACACCTCTGTCTCCATTGAGCCACTGTATGAGGCTCAGGCTGCATCCAACGCATTGTAATAATTTTTCTTGCGATCATTAGTAAGACATGCAAAATATAACACTGGTCTTTAGTAAAGTTTTGTTCTATTGTTTTCTCAAGCAAAATAAATACAGGGTCAAAATACCTTCACTTCTGATGTGGGCCTTCAAAGTCCTAAAGGATAGCTGTGTGGCTACAGTATGTGTTTCCAGTTGGTCTGTCTGGCAGGCAACATCCCTTGAGAGAGGCAGCTGAATAAAAGCACTTGATGTGCTGGCCTGTGTAGATACAACAAGGTCAAATTAGTACAAGTTATTACTTTGTATATCTTCCAAATGCAAGTTTGAAGACTTAGCCCTATGCTAATCGCGATTTTGACATTCTCAGCTGATTGCTCTGGTTTGCAAAGATGGACGTAGTGCTAGTCATTTTAATCAGGGGAAAGGCAGATATCGTGCGCGCCATAACACCAACAGCAGGACGGCTATCAAAACAACAAATAAGTACACAACACTGGCGTTACAGTAAATGAGGTGTCCACTCGCATACCTCATGCTATTTACTGTTACATTAGCGACAGTAGCTGCATTAGCTATTAGCTGCAGAGCTAACGATACTTTCAGGACACTTTCTTGTGGTAACAAGCTATTTAACTATACTGTACATACATAAAAGCAAGACAATTATAGAGCGTTAAATTACTTACTTGTCCGAGGTCTGTAGTTGGGCCAAAGAGAGTTGGTACTGATCCAGGGTTCATTTTAAGACGATCGGCAAGGCCAGCTCGGTATTGGCCCAAGTTTTGGAAACAATCCTCCGTGAAATGTTTGGCGCACACATACACAAATCTCTTCTGTTCTTTTGTCACTTTCCCAGAAAAAACAAAATCTGACCACTGGCTCTTTAGGGGTTCTGATGCAGGAGCTTTAAAAAGATTTTTTTAGATCCGTTGTACATCCATGTACAGAGCAAATGTTATGCTTTCGATCAGCCATGGTGTGTTAGATATCCTACGCAGAAAAATCAAGATGGCGTTGCGCAGACTTTCAACTGATTTTACAATGAGCTGGCCAAAGAGCTGTGGGCGGGGAAAGGCAGTTTATTGGCTCTGGGTGGAAACAACCTCCACGTCATAAGCGGGCACACGTCATAAGCGGCGGCTTTCTCGATCAGGCCTTCTGCATGGTCACATTTCCAAAGGCAGAGAATAATTTCCAGTGCATGGTTTAGGTCTATCGTCATTTTTAGACACTGGGGGACCGCAGGCAGGCTAGAGGAACTCATATTAATGTTAAACAACCTTAAAAAGTGAAAATTTCATGCCATGGGACCTTTAAAGCGGCGAACTGTCCCTTTAAAGCGGCGAACTGTCCCTTTAAAGAGGCAAACTGTCCCTTTAAAGCGGCGAACTGGCCCTTTAAAGCGGCGAACTGGCCCTTTAAAGCGGCGAACTGGCCCTTTAAAGCGGCGAACTGTCCCTTTAAAGAGGCGAACTGGCCCTTTAAAGCGGCGAACTCGCCCTGTAAAGCGGTTAATTGTGCTGTTGAAACTTCAAAGGACTGGTTGGACCACTAATAGCCTTGTTTCTATGGTAATTAATCTCCCTCATTTAACTGACAGTTAAAGCTGCGGTCGGCAACTTCTTTTTAGTCATATTAGCTTGAACTGTCATGGGATTCTGGAAGTAGAATATTAAATAGGCTGTTTAGAAAAAATAACGAAATCTGTAGCTCCCTCTGAAGCCTGTAATCGTGCCTGCAAAAACCGAGCGCTCCCGGCTGTTTTTAACCAATCAAGTTAGGGTGGAGGAATCCTACCTGTCAATCACAGCTTGTGCACACGCTGCTGAGCGTGAGTCTGCCCCAGCTTGTGTGCGCTCACACTGGTGTGAACTCACATGCACAACCTCGTCCACAGAGGGGGAGGGACCTGAAAGTTGTATCAGTTCGAATTTTCCGACTTTAGACTCGGAATTTTGAAAACCTGCCGACTGCAGCTTTAAGGCGCCCCAGCTGCTGCTACATTAATTATATGAGACTCAGGCTTCTCAGAGCCAAAAAACCTCTACGAACAGATGCTTCCCATTCGGAAACCGTTAGAGCTACGGAAAAAATTCTCGCAGAATGAGCGAGGGACGCCTTTGGACTTCAATATTCCTGCGTTTCAGATCTGTAGCACATTCACAGTGAAAGCACGGATGAGAGAAAGAAGGGCTGCAGGAGCTGCTGAGATTCTGAGAATTGGATGAATTAAAATGGGGATTTGAGGTCTTTGAGCCCCGACATCACTTTGCTCTGAGGGGCTCTGAGAGTGAACGGTCAGCCCTAGATGAAATATGAAAACATTTTATGAATCCCAACATGCGTGCCTATATTATGACAGTACATAATGGCATTGGAGCGATAATTGTAGGCGTGAGGGCGTTTCGAAAATTAATCTGAGGTCAGAACTCTTGCTCTTCCCACACTCTAATGAAATGGCAGTTGTGCTCTAAAAATTCAAATTTTGCAGATTTTGGCCAAAACTTTGGGTCGCTTGGAGGCATGCAGTGGGAAATCCGTAGCAGGTATCGACATGGCGCCTTCACCTCTGAACACAGCACAGACGTTTCTACAAACTGACATTTGAATGGTGTTTCTAGGTTAATGCATGATGACACAGTAACTTCTCAAAATGTAGGGTTTTTTATGATTTTTCCAGGTTATCCCCCTGTTTATTCCTAGGGGGGCTTTGGGGGGGCTGTTTTTTGCTTATATTACGTCTTTGGGAATCCCCACCCCCTGGCTGCTTCACGCTGGTTTGTTTGAAGAAGTCGGGGGTGGGGATTCCCAAAGACGTAGCGGGGAGTGTGCTTCAGCTGTGTTTTCCGCACCGGAAACTAGTTCCCAAACCGACATGAGCAAACCAAACCTTCCGTGTTGATTTACACAGTCATTTGCACTCGATGTGAAAGTACACCACTCACACAGTAATTAGAAGGTAAATCAAGTAAATTAATTCACGTTGGGCGAAATATTTCGATTGGTGACGCTGGCGACGCTAGCATGTATGTATTACGCGCAACCAAGCAGTGGTCAGTGCTGTGAGATTCGGACAATGCCTGGGTCGCCAGGAAAACGCTCCCACACACTTATTTATGTCTCGGGTTTGCGGGGATACACTTAATTTGGCCTGGGGGTGGCATATCCCTTTAAGACGGGTTTTAAAAATGGGCAGTGAAGGGGCTTGTCTGATGTGGAACGGGAGGTCGTTCCACAGCTTCGGACTGGCAGCGGAAAAGACTCTGTCTCCTCTGAGCTTCCGTTTGGCCCTCGGTACCTCCAGGAGCAGCTGATCAGCTGACCTGAGGTACCGGGCAGGAGCATACGGATGGAGCAGCTTAGAGAGGTAAGGTGGGGCGAGTCCATTTAAAGATTTAAAAACAAATAAAAGAATCTTAAAATGGATTCTAAAATGCACAGGTAGCCAGTGGAGGGAGGCTAAAATGGGAGTGATGTGCTCCCTCTTACGTGTTCCAGTTAGGAGGCGAGCGGCAGCGTTTTGGACTAACTGGAGACGTGCGAGGGAGGACTGGCTGACTCCAAGATAAAGTGCATTGCAGTAATCCAGCCGAGATGTGATGAAGGCGTGGATTACTGTTTCAAAGTGCATGCGTGCGAGGAAGGGCTTCATCTTTGCCAGCTGCCTAAGATAAAAAAAAGCTGGACTTCACTACTGCACAAATTTAAAATCACTGTCCATCTTAAAACCCAAGTTTGTGACTGTTGGCTTCCTGTATTGCACCAAGGGGCCCAAGTCAACAGGAGGGGATTCACAGGAGCTACTGGGACCAAACACCATCACTTCTGTCTTCTTCTTGTTAAAATTTAAAAAGTTTAAGGACATCCAGGCTTTAATGTCTTCAAGACATAACAGAAGTGGTTTGATAGAAAAAGCATCCTTCTTCCTTAGGGGCACATAGATTTGGCTGTCATCAGCATAAAAATAGAAAGAGATACCATGCTTCCTCAGGATGGAACCCAGGGGCAGCAAGTACAGGGAAAAAAGCAGGGTCCCTAAAATTGAACCCTGCGGAACCCCATATGACAGCAGAGCAGAGCGGGACTCAGAAGCACCAAGGCTCACACACGGTTCTGTCTGCCAGACAGGACTTGAACCAGTCCAGGGCGATACCAGAGATGACCACTAGGTGCTGCAACCGAAGCACCAAAATGTTGTGGTCCACCGTATCGAAGGCCGCAGTTAAGTCCAGGAGGATAAGAGTCACATAGTCTCCAGAGTCATTTGCCAGGAGGATGTCATTAAAAACTCTTAATAAAGCTGACTCTGTGCTATGCAGTGTTTTAAAGCCAGACTGGAAGACCTCCTGGACATCATGCTCATCCAGGAATGATTTTAGTTGAGTATAAACAACTTTTTCCAAAATTTTTTAAATAAAAAGGAAGCTTGGAGATGGGTCTAAAATTGTCAAGCACACCAGGATCAAGGCTGGGTTTCTTAAGCAGGGGTTGCACCACAGCATGTTTAAAACTTTGGGGGACCACACCAGAAGACAGACTGCTGTTAATAATGTCCAGAACCGACTGCCCGATACTAGGGAAGACCTCTTTAAAAAAGTGAGGCGGGACAGTGTCACAGGGAGAACCTGATGGCTTAATCTGGCCAACCACATCCTCCAAGGCCTTCAGAGACATAGGCTCAAACAAAGTCAAACACAGCCGAGCAAGGAGCAGGGTCAGAGGGGTCAGATGCAGGAGTGGAGATGAGAGCCCTCGCAGTAGTAACCTTTTCCATGAAAAAGTGCAGGAAGCTATTGCACATTTCGGGGGATACCTCTGTGCACCCAGGCTGGAGGGGGTTAAGAACAGATTCAACTGTTTTAAATAGCACACGGGGGTTGTGACAATGAGGCTTAAAAACTCCTTCACCAACGGCTTGTCAGGACAACACACGTGGATGTTAAAATCCCCCACAAGGAGAACACAGTCATACTTGGGCATAATTTCAGCCAGCAGACAAGAGAAGTCATTTAAAAAGTCCTTATTGTATTTGGGGGGCCGGTAGATGACGGCACACAGCACCGGATCGGGACGATCCACCTCAAAGAAATTTGCCTCAAAACTGGAAGAGGAGGACGAGACGGCCTCCATCTTGGCTGTTGAAAGGGATCAGCTTTGTAAAGTCAGTCACAGTAAAGTCATTGACCGTTTTTCCGAGATGAAGAGCAGGCCGTAGAGTTCGATGCTTCAAAAGTAAACTGATATAAGTTGGAGCCAGATAAATGGGTAAATACGAATACCTTTATTCATCCCACAGTGGGGAAATTTTGATGTTGCAGCAGCAGCAATAGGTAGAGAAAAGGAAAAAAATAAATAGTAAAATAATTAAAATGAAACACTATAAACTATAAAATGTGGGTAGGCTAGTTTAAAAGGCTACTCGATCAGGGAATAACAGACCATATCAGGTACCCATATCAGATTTTGACTTTTTATTTTGCAATATTCCCTCTTGTTAAAGTATTTATTGACTGTAAGATTAAAAAATGTTCAGTTCCTGGACTGAAATATTGTTTATTATTCTATATCTTTTCAAAATTGTAATACTGTGCATAGTGTGTTTTTAGTAATATTGCCTCTTGTAAAAGGCTTACTTGATTATGTTTGATGTGCTATAGAAGGAAGAATTGAAAAGCTAAATGGCTCAAAAAGTGTTTTTATTTGCTTAGATAGCCTATAGCTCTGTTAAACCTGTTGAGGTTCATGCAAATTTGAATAACCGTTCTTATACATCCAGTACAGGCTCGTTTTCTGTATACAGTAAGGCAGTGTTGGTGGTGGTGTTCTGGCTGGGGGCCTGTGCCCCTGTACAGCTGTATAGCAACGTCCCTGCCTTAAGCTCGCCCGTTTTCCTTCTTCTAACTCATCAACTTTGAGGAATGTTCACATGCTGACAGGTGTCATGATGAAGAGATATCGAGGGCTTTTCTCATGACACCTAAAACCGAATATAAGATAATTTGTATCCACATTACCTCGTTTTCGAAAAAAAAACCTTCCACACATAACCGAAAAGTTGCTTCTGTCGTGTTTTATTTGACATTTTGTACTGGATGTTCGTTGATATTACTCCGCAAACCGCTAAGAAAATAGTTCGAGCATGAACTATTTTAACAATGAAGCGGACACTGAGGGACTTTTTCAGTAGGTATGTTGAGGTCATTTTGGCAAAAAAAAAAAAAAAACCCAGCCTTATTTAATACATTGGATTATAAATTCCTAAAATCTGTGTTTAGAATTGGTAACCATCATATTGTATGCATTTAACAGTACAACTGTTAGGAGCAGCAAAGGAGTAGGCCTAAGTGCAGGCCCAGCTGCTAAAAATGTCTATTTCTAGAAATTCAAAATGGTAGACATGGAGAAGATCAATTTTTTTCATGTATGAAAAGTGCAATTTTCCCAGTCATAATAAATACTTAGAATCTGATGGTGGTGGTGGTGGTAAGTATTTGTGAAAAAGGTAAAAATTGTGAAAGGGCAGCATGAATTCTGGAAAGAAACTGCTAAAAATATTACACGGTGCACCTTTAAAGTTATGTTATTGTTGTGATATGTGCATATGAGATCAATAACTAATAAAGAACACATAATGTGAATTAACGGTGTGTTAGTAGCAGTGCATTCACATAGTAGAAATGTTTCGCGACATTGACCACTGCGAGTGAAGGGCTCCCCCACTTTACAAAAGACAATTTAAACACTGGGTTTACCAAAGATCCAATCTACCTTAATCTGCCCTTTGAACATAGATAAAAACGTAATGTGTGCACAAGATTCAGTCAATGTAGTCCCTTATTTTCTCAGATTTCTCAGGCAGTTAACTGATGAGAACTTTTTTCACGAGTGCGAAAATCACTTCGCCCATGCTACGTAACGCATTGTTGCAACGGTGTGCGCTTACCATAAAAAGACCCTTGAAAAAGGTCCAGCAGTCGTCAGGGGGTTCCGTCTTCCTGCCATCTTTGTAATCTCCATGGCTCTTGCGCTCTGCTTCCAGCCCAAACTGTCAGTGGACACATGCTCACTACGTGTGTAGTGGGCTCTTGTCAACCAATAACACCTCACTGGCTAATTTGGTGTAGAATTGAGCTGAAGCTGACACCCCACCCACGTGAAAAATTCAAGGATACAGATTTATCGGTTTGTGCCGTTAAGATTTTCGTTTGTGCTGCTTTGGTTTCTGATATTAAAGATTATTTTTTAGGTCATCTAAAGGTCACCATCCCCCCATCTTGCTCCAAAACAAACCACAGTGGTCTACTTTTTTACTCCGTTTGTGCTGCTTTCGTCTCCGAGTTACGTTTTTGCTTTCAGTTGATCACATGATTTCATTATATTGATCAGGGAGCAGTGAATTTCATCTGCTGCAGGTTGTAGTCATTCTGTTTTGTTCCAGTAAGTTCTTTTCGCCAATTTAGTGTGTGGGGGAAGTTGGATATGTTGCTAAGGCAGGAGCGAACAGAAGGTAAGTTTGTTTTTTAAAATCTGTTTCTGCAAATAACAGTGACATTAGCCTGATGATAAAGTTAGGCATATATGTAGACTATTTTACGGAGTCAGTATTTTTTTTATTTAGTTTATTGATGGTTGGCAAGGAAATTGGTGCATTACCGTCACCGAATGTCACTCAAGGGTTATATGTGTTCATTCTGTTCTCCCCTGCGTTAGCAACATATCCGACAACTTCCCAAAAATATCTCAGAGACGAAGCAGCACAAACGCCAGTTTTAACGGCACAAACGGAGCACTAAAAAAGTAGACCTCTGGTTTGTTTTGGAACAAGATGGGGGGGATGATGACCTTTGGATGACCTAAAAAATCATTTTTAATATTTTAGAAACCAAAGCAGCACAAACGAACATTTTAACGGCACAAACGGAGCACTAACCGATCAATCTGTTTCCTTGAATTTTTCACGTGGGTGGGTGTCAGCTTCCCTCAGCTGTGGAGTTGCGTGTCTGCAAAAAAGTTAACTAAGGTGAATTAACCAGCTCTAACCACGCTGCTACACAACCTGACATCCAAATAAAAGCTTTTATAAATAAATAAATGTAAGCTGCCTACATTTCAACCACATTACCGACTCAACAAAGTGACTTTTTTCTACATTTATTTATTTATAAAAGCTTTTATTTGGATGTCAGGTTGTGTAGCAGCGTGGTTAGAGCTGGTTAATTCACCTTAGTTAACTTTTTTGTCGGTTAGTTGTGAAATACCGACGGGAGAACCGACGCGCACGGTAAACACACAAGCTGCACAACAGGCTCTCTACGCCCCATCTCAGAAACTGGCTGTGAAAGTTGGTCTCAGCAGGAACTATAGTTTGTCCCAATTAAAAAATAATAATAATAATAATTCACTGAGATCATCACTTGTAACTTTAAATGTCCGCGAGAGCCAGAGGTGGATCAGATTTACGATCGGTTAACAACTTGGGAAGAACCCCGGCGGTATAGTTCCTCTGCCCCCTGCAGATAGAACAGCACGAACTAATGTAGCTCAGGAGGAAGAGCAGTCGCCCACCAATCGGAAGGTCGGTTCGACTTCGGCTTCCCCGGGCTACATGTCGAAGTGTCCTTGGGCAAGACGTTGTCTACCGATAAATCCATCGGTGTATGAACGTGTGTGTGAATGATTAGAAAGCACGTAGTGTGTGTGTATAGGCATAGACGTGCTGTATGAGTGTGGGTGAATGTGGCATGTAGTTAGAAGCGCTTTGAGTGGTCAGCTAGACTAGAAAAGCGCTATACAAGTACAGTCCATTTACCATTTAATGGGAGTCTTAATTTAGAGATGGTCACTGGAAACAAACTTGCAGATAGTACGGAGACAACAGGATCATTTCCAACAGCCACCAATGACATATCGTGTGTCATATGGCTACTCTGGTGGCTCCCGCGCTGCTGGACTAAATAAATAAATGCGTCGCTGTAGCCAGAGCCAAAAGCCGTCATCCGAGACTCTCCTTACCGGCAATGAGCCCTACTGTCAAAGCGATCAAAGTGTTTGAAAGCCCAGAGTTGATTCGAAGTCAGCTGCTCGTGTCAGATCTTATTAAACGTTCACACCGTGTTTAAATTGGCAAGATAAATATACGTACACAACTGTCGGAGACAAATTAAACGCAGACGCTTAATAATTAACTGAGTGTTTCACTTACACAAAACCACCAGCAGGGGGAGCTCAAACCCCATTTCTATGTCAACGTCCCGGCAGCAGACAGGCTTGAAATGATTCTGTACGTGTATGATTTAAGATGGGATTCTTATTCAAAATACCCATGGACCTAAATTAAAAAAAGATTTAAACGTAGCACTGCAGTTTCACACACTGTGTTGGCGCTGGGAAGAGCTGCCCGTCGCCTATTTGAAAATATCTTCATTCCTAGCCTACACCTCCACTTTAATTGCTGTTTATAAACCAGCACCACTCCTATGTTTTGTATCATCCATAAGTTCTCCACAATATACACAAAGCAGTTGAAGTTTTCCTTCATTTTCCATGAGATTCTGTGTGTAACGCCTAAAATCCCAAATGCCACATTTTCCCTGTTACACTTTAGAGGGAGGGAAAAAAAAAAAAAACACTTCAAAAGAAACTAGTTTTTAGTTGTCAAAGAACAAGGTTTACCTCAGGACCTCCTCACAGAGGAATCCTTGCATTATTGGTTCGTTTCCATTGGTTGTCCATCTGCAAATCAGCAGGCATGGCTGCATCCAGGGCCCCAGCTGTTTTCTCAAGTCCCATCTTATTTACACCAGGGGCCAAAGCTGTTTGACCTACTTGCTGAGAAGCCCAAGAGGCAAAGTCAACAGCAAACTGCACATAACACACGTGTTTGTGGCAAAACAGCCATTTTAGAATCGGAGATTGCGAAATGCAGAACAGAATTAAAGTCTTCATCACTGTCGCATGAAGAAACAAAAATTAACACAGCTCTTCTCCGAGAGCGCTGAACTACTGCATCGAAGCGCACCGCCATCCATCATACATGCATGGTGAAGAGAAAATGCAGAACTACAGTACAGTTTGAACAAGAAGCCAGGAAAGGTAATCGACTATTCAAGGAGAAAACAAGGAAAATTGGCTCTGCTTGTTTTTTGGATTTTACAATACACAGGAGACACTATGAATTATAGTGATAGTATTTTTTATTGTTCATGTACCCAGGGAGCTCCACTGAGATGAAACGTCTTTTGCGAAAGGGTCAATGTAGCAATAGGTTTTAAAGCGACTTTACAGCGTGAACCACAGACTGCAGTAACAGCCATATTAGCAGTAGGTGGCAGCAGCGCGCCACACAACCTCCCCAACACAGAAGCTTATCCAGTTTGCTTTCGCATACAAGTAACTAAAGCAGTACCTTGATATGATATGATGGTCATAGCCTATGAAAGACTTTTTCAAAAAAAAAATCAACATTTCAATGGTCACAGTAGCTGCATTCGCACTGTAGGAACCTTTGGCAGTTCCTGTAACCTTTTCAGGAACGGGGCCGTTTTTTCCCGCATTCGCACATACAGGAACTCGGGACCACGGCCCTCAGTTCCTATAACCATTTTAGCTCCTTCTCCGAGGTCGGGTCTTTTCTGGGTTCTATAGGGACACATCTGACGGAGGTGTTTGGTGTTTGGTAGCTACGCCCCATGTCATGCTATCACGGCTGAAATGTTTCCTCATACGACACGGACACAACCGGCGCGTGTTTAATAAGTTAAACTTACACGTTGTTTCCTCTGTCTGCGGCGCTCTGCTCTCCGTCCTTCATGAAACGAAGAAGGATCACCCGCGCTCGATCCTGACTCTCTCTGTGTGATCGTCCATGATTAATATCACCATCATGCAGACCATGAACACGGTGGCCTCCCCGCTCTCCATTTTAGCTTCTTTGTGGTGTTTTTTTCTTCACTCTTTACTTTTCGCGGGTTTTGTTGTTGAATGTGGCGCTAAAGTAACACTTCACTGACGCAGACGGCTGCGGCGCATCAGTCCCTATCAGGTCCCGACTCATGTGCGAATGCAGACTGAAACAGTTCCCCTGGGGAAGGACAGTTATCAGAACAAAATTCGAGGAGGACCGTTCTTAGAACTACTCTGTCCGAATGCAGCTATTAATAACAAATTAAATTTGAACCTCTGAAAAAAGTTCTACACAAAAGAAAAACAAAACAGAAATCTTAAACCATTCCTATAACTTGGATGTTTATGTTTATGCATTTAGCAGATGCTTTCATCCAAAGCAACTTACAAATGAGGATATAACATCAAAGCTAACAATAAGCTACAAAGAAGGAAACCACTAGTCAGACTGTTCCAGAGGTGACAGGGGAGATAAAGTGATAAAGTGCAGGCATAGAGGGAAGTACAGAAAGAAACTGCAGTATAGGGAGTAGGGAAGTTCAGGGTAAGTGCTAGGAGAGGAGATGCTGTCTGAAGAGCTGGGTCTTCCAAGAGTTTCTTGAAAATATACAGGGTAGCCAGTGGAGTTCAATGAACCGAGTGGTGACGTGTGCCCTTTTTTAGGCCCTCAAGAAAAACGCGATTTTGCGATCGCTGATTTTATTGCAAAATCAGCAAAATACCGCTGATTATGCGGGGGTCAATATTTTTCAAAAAAGCTGCATATTCACCGCAATAATCACATTTTCCGCGCAAAATATGTGAAATATGCAGGACTCGCTTGATTTCACAATCTCCGCACTTTTCTGCATAAAGTTGGGAAGAGAAAAAAAAGTCTAAATGAACCAAATTAACTGGTGATGTAATTTATATCCTACTCGCGGCTTGCGACGTCATTGCCCCCGACACACACAAGGAAAACAGCACCGTAGCGTGAAGAGAAAATTAACGAGAGACAAAATGAAAAAAGCCAATCGATCTCACCTACCGACGCACATTACTGCCAAAGACCGGGCAAACCAGTACCCCGATGTCTTGCACGAAAGCGGGGGGAAACTATTCTGCACCCCGTGTGTTGGAGCACAAAAGAAAATCGTTGGTGACGTGCCACTTTACCAGCGCGAAACATTTGAAAATGCTTTCTGCAGCTGCGGAAAGGAAAGCCAAAGCTTGACAGCTGACGTTCACCGAGGCATCAACCTCCAAAACCCTTGCGAGGGCTACCAGAAACGAGGTAGCATTTATTTTATCTTTTACAATTCTGTGACTCAGGAATGTTTAAGCCATGTTTTTTTTTTTACGACCGATTGTGAAACTGCTCAAGTTGTTAAAATAAAAAAACCTTCTGTGAAGTAACTTGGTTCCAGTAGGGCTATGCTTGTTTATCATAGCAGGTCTTTAAAATGACTCTTTTTCATTCAGTAGCAGCATATTTTGCAACGTTGCATAATTCACAACTTTTTGCATAATTCACAACTTTTTGCATAATTCGCAAGTTTTCTGCAACTTCTCGCAATTTCACGGCATAAAATCATTAAAAAAAACCCCGCATATTCAATCGCAAAATCCAGGATTTTAGCCCGCAAGATCAAGGATTTATGCCCGCGTTTTTCTGGAGGGTCTACTTGTTGGCTGATCGAAGAGCGGACGCGCCGCCTCGTTCTGGACCATCTGCAGCGGTTTCACAGCACAGGCTGGGAGACCAGTTGGGAGAGCGTTGCATTAGTCAAGGCGGGAGATGACCATAGCCTGTACCAGGAGCTGGGTGGCGTATTGGGTTATGTATGGCCTGATCTTTATGTTTAGCAATGCGAAGCGGCATGATCGGCAACATGATCTTTAAAGGTTAGTTGGTCATCAACCATGACACCCAAGTTTCTAGCCACCTTTGATGGAGCAAGAGATAGGGATTCAGTTTGGATGCAGATGCTGTGGTGTATGGTTGGTTTGGCTGGGAAGACGAGCAGTTCAGTTTTAGAGAGGTTTAGTTGGAGGTGATGGGCTTTCATCCACTTTGATGTCAGATTCAGTCTGAGATTCCTGCTGAGACCGTGTGGTCGTCAGGTGGGAATGACAGATGGAGCTGGGTATCATCAGCATAACATTAGTATTGGAGGTGAATACCTTTAAAACCCTCCGAATCAAGCAGTCTCTGCACTTTCAGGTCATATTCTTTATATAACCTACTCAAAGATGTGTCATAAACAGCCAAAATCAAAGTCTGTTACTGAAATTCAAAAGAAAAACCCAGAAGATGTCCTAGTTCCTACATTCAATGCTATTTTTATACTGTTTACAAATGATTCTGTTCTTGATACACATTTTGCATTACAAGCGACCCATGTTTTTACAATGAGTTGAGGACAGACAGTCTTGTATTCTTAGTCTTGAAATCTTGATGTCAGGTGTCCATTCAGTTAGAGAAGATGTGGAGATGTGGAGTCCAGGCAAGGAGGGGCTAATTTTATCCTTACAGTTTCACAAAGTCCCACCTTCATGTCCAACAGAAGACGGCAGCCACGCTCATCGGCTGCTCGAATCCTCGTCAGCCTCCTTATTCTTTGGTAAACTGAGCAGTTCCCTGATCCTCTGCATGTCTTCTCGGGTTTCTTCGGCCTGAGAGCTGACATTCAGATTGTCAATCAACTCATCTGTCATCTGCAGACGGGCCGCCCTTATCATTGTAAAAGAGGAAAGTCATTGGTAAACGCACAAAAACAGGTTGATTTTAGGTCTTGAAATGTATTAGGCATCAATATGTGGGTAAAGCCATTAAGTAATCAAAGTCTACTTGTTAAAGTCATTGCAAGTCATCCCCAGTAGCAATATCACAGCAATCAATAGTGAGTTTTCTTGAATGGATGAGTGAATATTGTCGTGTTTCGTATTTGGTTTGGCACAATAGAAACAAATCAACCGTGGACAAGTGTGTTTTTACAGGAAGGAGACTCTGGGCCTTGGTGTCTCAGAGGCAACCACTGCGTTTCCCTACAACTGAGTAAGTCGATATTTTACACATGAACAGACTGTCACAACGTCAAAATACCATAGAGGACACGAGCCTGCAGTCTTCATTTTGAAGGCAGATATTAGCAAAGCAAATATAATTAATGGAGGCCGATGCTGTTCCAACTATTTATGAGTACAAGCAAACATGTTGGTCAATGCCAAGTTTATATTTGTAATGTGTCATTTCTGTCCCAGACTCCAGAGGAATTCCTGCACCCAAGGTGGGGGTCAGACCACCTCTGCATGTATACGCCTAATCAGACTCAAATGGGTCTGGGTGCTCAGCACATGCTCCAAAGTTCCATCTTTTTGTGTGTTTTGTGTTTCAATTCCGTTTAAATTCTAGTTTGTAATATTTGAGCTTAATCTAAACGCTAGAATTTCTGTTTCTTCTCCTCTTTTGATTCTTTACAGTCTATCCACAGACAGACACTGCATCTTACCATTCTGCAAGCTTGTGCTCGTACAGCTCTCTGCGCTCTCTCCTCCTCCTCTCCCGGAAGGTCTCTCCTGTCAGAGACTGTAAGCCGATGATCAAAGTGCCTACAGGAATCCTGTTGAGAAATGAGTTTATACAATTATAAAGATATGTGTTTTCATAACTTAAAACCTTTTTCCTCAGTGGACAACATTTGCATTTGGAAAAACAAAAAATACAACTTAGTATTTTGTTAGAACACTGTAGCCTAAAGCATCACAACCTGGATAACAATGTAGAACCATCTGCTACTGGCAGTTTACCCCCCCCATAAAAAAAAAAAAAAAAAAAAACATCTAGTCGAAGCAGCTACTTCAGTTGAACAAACTGTCCGAGGTGTCAGTTCCACATATATAAATGATTAGAGCACATTTCCTCAAGGCCGAGCCTCCCAACCCCTGCCGAGATGGGACAATTCTGAGATACGATCCGGAGTGTGATGTAGGGATGTCGAAATTTAAAAAAAGTCTTGACCGACCACTGAGCCTCATTAGTCGATTAAAGTCGGTCACCGAAAATTCTATAAGTGCCATTTATGATATCTGTGTCCTGTCGCGCGTCTTTCTCTGCCGACTGGTTAGGCTCCCACCACACAATTAATGTTGGTTCGTGCCCTTGGTATTATACATTTTCCCCAATCATTGACCACTAGTTCTAGGCATACTTGTGGAGTAGGGGTGCGCGATCTGACGATATAAAATCGTGACTGGCGAGGAAGAGTGGAGAATCGCAGGCGATCTACCAAATTAGAGAAACCGTATAGATCGCCTTTGACAATCAGCGCAATGATTTTTTATTGTTTTTTTAATGCTGGTGTATGGTGTGTGTCCTCGTTAAAAGACACGGATACAGATGTCCAGTTTGTGGTGGATTTATTTGGCTGTGGTTCTTCTGGCATTTACACACAATAAACCCAGGGTGTACAGGCTAATGTTAGGTGAAAACAGCAAAGGGAAAATTACAAGCTGTTCACTGCTGGATCGGGAGGAGAAACGAAACTTTACAGCGACATCGTCTCACGCACAGGTGCGGTACATTCAGGAACATCGGAACGTCTATGGTGCGTTCACGATCGTTGGACGTATGAAAACTCACCGTAAAACACAATATAAACTAGAAATGCACTCAGAGAGTGCAGACCTCCGCCAGGTCGCGCCACCTTGTGGCAGGTTGCAAGATTGCAGCACGAACAGACGAACATCCAGACAGACAACCAACAGACTCGGGCGATCACATAACCTCCTTGGCGGAGGTAATTAATGTATTTAACTGAAAATAACCAAACAACATGGGCTTTCTAACAGGTGGAGTCAAGTCGTCAGTGGTTCGTTTTTCTAGTTCCGGTTGCTTCACTCACTGTGTCAGATGTCATTAATTAGATCATTATTTTTCATCTTGAATTGGCTTACAGTTGAATTACAATGTGTTGATTGCCAAATTCTTTCTTTTACTCCTTAGCTCTTCTGTGGTTCAGCATGTCGACTTAACTCTACTGTAATTGGTCTTTCTTTTTTTTTTTTTTTGGATGGAAGATCGTGATAAAAAAATCGAAATCGTGATTTTATGCAAAAAATCGTGATACAACATTTTTTCCATGTCGCCCACCCCTATTGTGGAGGAATTAAGGGTTTTGGGTAGAAAAATAATTGCTGTGCCTGCGCAGACACGCACAGCCTTCCAGTCACTGTACTTTTTAAACACGAATCAAACGCGGCACCGAACTCGGGCTGTTAAAAGCCCCCGTTACAAAGTCACAAACAGAGAACGGTTCATTTGGCGGTGTTACAGGAAAGTAGGTCAACCAATGACTTCGTTAAAAAAAAAACTTACCGAATGCCAACAGCCTCTGTGGCGTAGCTAGATGCTGCACAAAATCCTTTGCAATAAGTTCCTGTCGTCTTGCTATTTAAGTACAGATGAATATATCACAACAAGTAGGCTAAGTTAGTCTTGTGTCTTTTGCCATTACAGTGTTACAATTATTATTATGTTGTAGTCCACACGCAGCCACATTGGCTTTATTTAGGTTAATAGTGGCGATTTTTTTTTTAAACTGCGCAGACAGGACCTGTCATGTACGGCGTACAAGTTGCAACCGGTGTAAGAGAGGACCTCTGAGGAGGGCTCTACGTGAGCTCTGCTGCGGTTGTTCTTCCATCGTGGGATGGCTCATGCTCACATAACATTTCTAAAGATATAGTGAGTTTTTTTTTTTTTTTTTGTTAAACCGACGGCAGAAAAATTCTAACCGGACAACGTTGATTCGGTCAACCATCGGTCATACGGTCATCGGTTAACATCCCTAGTGTGATGTACTTCACCATCAGCTACCTACTACACCCTCCCACCCTTACCCCTGTCTGCCATGACTGCACCTGGCAAAGCCAGGACTGGGGCTGTTGGACTGAAATGCTCCAGGTGGCTGGCTACTCAGGCACAAAGTGTGGGAGACGAGGAGGAGGAGGAGGAGCAGTGACAGCAATGCAAAGCATGCCAACATGAGAAGAGAGTAGTCTTGAAGCAAGATAGAGCTAATGTTTTCAGAAACATATCACCTAACAGTCCATCCACTCAGGTTACGGCATGGAAGACATCATACTGATTTTCCATGATACATTCTGCTTTTAGCTCTGCACATTCATAGTGAGAGGATAGGAGAGGATAGTGGAAAGTTCAACAGAGTCCAAATCAGACCATAGTGCATAAAGATGAGAGGCCAAGTATCACTGATGCTATAAAGGTCGAGGAGGAAATTATGCCTCGGCCTGCCATTTGGCTCTAGTATCCAAAACATGGCCCACTCTAGTGCACATGAGTCCCTCTGGCACTGTGAACAGAACGAGAAGCAGGGTGGGGGCAGTGGTGCAGCTGGGCAACAGAGGGAAGCTGGGAGGGGCGCAGCTGGCTGCCAGAGTGTTCACTGCTCCCGAGCACACGGCCATGATTGTTGACATGCACATATGCATGAATTAAAAAACATTAAGGTACAGCTGTATTAGACGATGCAAAACCCCTTACTGGGACTGACCCTGTTCAATCACATTGTGATAATTCAAAGGTTGTATGTACAAGGAAGAGCCAACCTTACCCCAGGACTGCTCCGATGACTGTCCCTGCCACCAGGCCTCTCAGGCCCAGGTTCAGTCTGAAAAGGCCTACAGTGACAGCTGCTCACATACAGAGTTTCATCAGTCAGAGCTCAATGTGCTGGAATACACACTGCATGTGTTAAAACAACTTGTTGGCAGGTTAGATGGATAGTATGCAGTTCAATTAGTATTGTTACTATCACAAAAGCTTGCCAGAACTACATGTTTAAAAGTAAATGCATACCTTTTTTGAACATTAACAATTCAAATGAAACGGGCAGCTGATATTTAAAAAAAAAAAAATCGGGTCTGATCATGAATAGGCAACAGTGGACTGTACTAAAACTGAATAGGACACAATCTTATTTGTAGATGTGAAGCAGCCTTGCTGTGACACAGCATGCATGCTCGACTATCCCTGTGCTAATAAAGCTTTAAGAAAAAAAGCCATGCTGCTCACCTCCAGCTGCGATGTAATTGCTGAGGGCATCTTTGTCTCTGTACACAGACAGCCCCGTGTTGACAGAGCTACAGAGAGACAGCAGTCAACCAAACAGTTGAACCAAAAAGGTTTCCACATATTTATTATGTGAAATAAAACTACAGGATACACTTTTTCTTTTTGCTTACCTAAACAGTGTGACTATTAAAGACACTCTCCAGCTCCATCTCCATCCATATCGCACAAAGCCACGGATCGCTGCGTTATGAGCCGAGCGCTGAGAGAAGAGACACGACACACCAGGAGCAGTCAGTCACGTCAGACTTGAACAATATAAAGAATTAAAAATTTAGTCTGTGTTGCAGGGTTAGATTTAAACCTTTGAGATTTAATATTTAAGATGAAAGGGAATCAGAAAGGATTTCATCAGATGAAACAAAAACAGATGCTATACATCAGCCAACCGGCTCCTTACAACAATCTTCTACAACAATGCTGAGATTGAGAAACTGGTTTTAATCACATTTAATTCCTTGTGCAGGAAAACAGGATTGTTTTTCACTCCATCTTCTTATTCACTTTAATTTCTCTACAGCTCTGCAGTGTCTTGTGAAACAACATTAAAAGTCACACTTGAATAAAGATTTCACTTACCACTGCTTCCACGCGACTTGTGTACACTTCTGCCTGGCTGACTTGGATGTACCTCTGTCGGGCGAAGCGTGCAGCCGGCAAGCCCCCATAGAAGAAGCCCGTGAGCGCGCCAAGAAAACCGCATTTCATCACAGTGGTGAGCTCCTCTGGGTATTTCTGTTTTTCACTAAGGGGAGACAAGCAAGTTCCATCGGAGAACCAAGGAAGTGCATTTATTCAACATGTTAAGACACAAATTAAAGTGTCATGAGGGCAATTATTTAAGAGGAGTGCCCACATATACAAAGATTTAATACAGAAAAGATTAACTTCTTACCAAAAGGTTTAATATTCAAACAACCATTTTGCTGTTTAATGTTAAAATCATAACTAAAGCATAGTATGAAGCCAAGATATTTCAGATGTTAGAGTAATTTGTTGATCTACATCCATTTTAACGCCTGCAACTCATTCCTTAAAAAGGTACGATCAGAATCCCCCGGGGGGAATGGTTCGTGTGCCAGAAATTCAAAGGAAATAAGTCAAATGTAATAAAAGCACAGAAATATGTACATTAAGGTGCAATGAAAGTAAAAAGAAAAATTTGTATGAAATATAAAAATATTTAAATAAAATAAAATTAACTACAGTCATATACAGATGGGAGGTGATTGTGAAAGGGTGATTTGAGGGACAAAGATGGAAGGATTGCTAAAATCAAGTCTCCCCAAAAACTGATTTGAGGGGATTTGCTTATCTCCCCGTTTGTGCAGAATATTCATAAATAATTCAAGGAATCTGAAAAAATTTCAGACAAGAGTGCAAACATAATCTGGACACCGGGGATCTCTGATCCCTCACATGACAAAACATCAGGAACTGTCATTCATCAATTCGGTAGCCGAAACAACCACAGAGGCAGGGGATCACTGTGGGAAACAAGCCCCACAGTGCAGAGTTACATTCACAAATGCCACTTCAAACTTTACTGCGCAAAATGAAGCCTTACGTTAAGCTCGTCCGAAAGTAAGTGTTGACTTCTCTGGGCTCAAAGGCATCGGGGACCACGTCCTTTCCAGGGACGTCCCGTTTAGTTTTCATGGAAAGTTACCGTCCGCACACATTACAAAGGCACGGCTACAGCAGAGGGTACAGGTGCTGTACTGGTCTGAGAGAGAATGTGTGGAAGGATTTTGAAAGGAAAAATGCGACTAGGACCTGAACTGTTGCACAGCTTCAGACTTCTGTACACATACTCTTCATTGCTTTGGTATGCTCAATGCCAGAAGGTCTTAAGTGTTGTGAGAAGGTGTTAAAAGTTTTTTTTGTCCCATTTTTTTTTTTTCAATGTGCTGCAGGCCTGAAGTGCAAAAAAAGAGAATATAAATTTACCAGTTGTTTTAATGGTTAAGCAACGCATCTTTCGGTTCATGAAACAGAAAACAGCAGAGCCAGCTTTTTACGGTTTGCTGAAGCACGACAGATCACGCCCATCCTTGCCTCTTTGCATTGGCTGCCAGTTAATTTTAGGATTCAGTTCGAAATTTTATTAATTGTTTTTAAATGTATGAATGGGTTGGCACCACCCTACTTATCTGAGCTTCTGCAGCTACACAACCCTGCCAGGGCACTTCAGTCCGCAAACCAGATGCTCCTGGTGGTACCTAGATCTAGGCTCTCGACTCGAGGGGACCGAGCTTTCGCAGTCGTGGCTCCATCTCTGTGGAACGGCCTACCTTCCCACATTAGGGCTTCTCAGTCGGTGGAACATTTTAAAAAACATCTGAAAACCCATTTGTACTCTTTGGCATTCCCTACCAGTTGATTCTTGGCTCTTTCTCCTTCTCTCTATCTCCCTACTCTCTATTTTCTTTTTTAATGTTGTATGTTTTTATTCCCTGTGGTTTTTTAATTCTTTTTTATTGTTGTTTTGTTTTATTTGATTTTACTTCTGTTCAGCACTTTGGTCAACTGTGGTTGTTTTAAATGTGCTTTATAAATAAATTTGACTTGACAGAACGTCCCGAGTTCAATCAAAGACTGTGTGGCAACACAAAGCTACAACGCTAAGAGATAAGCAGCCCGTCCTTACAACTCCCAAGATGCAAGCAGAAGATGATTGGTAATGGTCTACATCTACACGGCAAACAATAAACAGCAAAATGGATGTGCTGAAATATATATATTTTTTTTACTTCAATTGATTTAGAACATAGATTTTAAAGGAGACAACTGTGATAAAAGAAATAGAAACAGAAACCAACTCTCTATCAAATAAGTCCTTGATGCGCTCCCATCCCGTGTCTGGGAATTCTGGCTTGCCTATATTCCTTGGCAGGGTGCTAGGCGGGGGCAGGGGTAAAGAAGCAGGACTGGTAGAGGAGGAGAGCATCTGTGGGGTCTGGGCGGCAGCCACATCAGCTGCATAGACCCTGGGGAGTAGAAAGCAGAGGAAACGCGGCCTGGCAGTCTGGAAGAGGCCCTGCAGTAAGCCGGTGCTCATCATACCCTGGGGGGCTGAATCTGCCCATCGTCTGTGCAGGGCATAGCTTGTTCTGTGCTGCTCTGGATGCATCACGCTTCAGCTGGCGTTGGGCTGCGGCAAGGAGGCAGAAACACATGGCTGTGGGTGGAAATGTTGCACTTGCAATCTCCAACTTAGCTCTCAGAACAAATAGCCTCGAGGCAAATGGGATCCCAGCGGGGTTACTCAGGCTGTAGGACTCAACAGCTGTTTGATGCTGCGGCCTCATCAAAACACACTGGACACTTGAGGCAGATTCTCTGGGTAAATACGGTGGGAGCCCTGGACCCTCTGAGCTGGGTAATCCAGATATAAGGTGAATAAAAAAAAATTGATCGTATCTTTCTAATATAATCTCTATTACTTTGAAATAACCATTAAATAAATGACTAATATCTATTTTCTGCTGTAAGATATCTCTACAGTTTTAAGATGACATACTAGGAATTCTTATTTTACCAGTACGACTATCAATAATGAAACTTTGTAAGAAAACGTTCAAACACTACCATTTGCTGCTTAGAAATTCAAATATGTAGCCTAACGAGCCGCTTTTGGACACTACGGTGATACAACTTGAATAAGGTATCGTTATTGATATTCAATAAATTCCTGATAAATACGTAAAAACTAATGGGAAATGGCGCCTTGTACGTCTTAATTATCTCAATGTTTTACACCTGTCATGGCAAACATCTCCCCTGATGTTAGCCAACGTAGGGGACGCTAGTAGCCTAGCTAACGGTCGAGCTAACCGCAGGAGAAAAGCTTTATTACACGTCACAAAAACACAACAACACATATGGAGTAAGAAGTATTAAAACCGTAGCTTTTTCTCCGCCTGTTCTATGACTTTCGTGTTCAAAAACTAAAGTCAGATAAACGCGAACGTTGGTTAGCTTACATTTAGCCTTTCGTGTCCCAGTTAAAAAAAAAAAGCAGCTTACCGGCAGCACTCGGTGGGGAACTCCTCAACAAGGAAATGTCAGGTTTATTAAGTTGAGACGTAGAGTTAATTTACATATGTCCACCTTTTTTGTTTTCATAACTGTCCTTCTGCTGTCCATTCTCCTGTCCCCGACGTCCCATCAGTCGGAGCATAGCGGCTACCCAACCTCTGACCCCGGCCAGCATAGCTGCGCAAATGAAGTGAAATTAGCGCCACCTGTGGCTGGAGGACCAACAGCCATTGAGTTAGCTTCTGTATCCCCCTACCACATCAGTTCACACGATATGCTGGTGTTAACAAATACAGACAGCTCGAAAACGTTTTATTTATTTTTTTAATTATTATTATTGTTGTTGTTGTTGTTGAGCTGGCATCAGACGTTGTACCCGTTGTCACAACAGCTTCTTTGGACACCAACAGACCACAATTCTAAATATCAATGTAGAAAATATACTGAAAACATCAGCGAGAACTTGACAGTAGAGTGAATACTACAACATATTCAACATAATACTGCACCAATGTCACTTTTTTCCCTAAACAAAAAGACAGTTTTTTTAATAGGTTAGAGATGAGTTATGGTTGTTTGAAAGTTTAAAAAAAAAAAAAAGTGTTATTCTGAACATTGCTTTGAATTTTCATCACACATCACCTCTACTGCAGGCATTAAGAGGCTGTCGTCAACAATCTGCTGTACCTCCTCAAATTGAACAGTAGGCGGCAGGGTAACAAAACTTTTTTCTTTTTTTTTAAAAAAAAGCTTTGCACTTTTTCAACCCATCAGAAAATTCAAGCTCAACAAAAAGAGGCCACCGAGATGAAGTGACACCAGCTCATACACACCAGGTATCCCACAGCAAAGCAAAACATATCCCATGTACTCAATATCAAATGTAGCATCTCTAACTAATAACCCTACAGCTGAGCATCTGTCCACAGTCTATCAACCCTGTTCGATTCAAGTTTCTCAGATTAGTTTCAGACGATCGACTGCCAGCGGTGCAGTGCATTTCCATTAGATTTTAGCGAT
The DNA here is from genome assembly GCF_027942865.1 of Odontesthes bonariensis. Classification (NCBI taxonomy): domain Eukaryota; kingdom Metazoa; phylum Chordata; class Actinopteri; order Atheriniformes; family Atherinopsidae; genus Odontesthes; species Odontesthes bonariensis. The sequence goes on along the minus strand of NC_134516.1, from coordinate 14,971,003 downwards.
TGGTTGGTATGAGAATATCTAAAAAGTTGTGGGTTTCTACTAAAGCCAGCTAGCCACCTATCATTTAATCAATGAGTTTTTTCTTTCAGTCCTGTTATATATCTACAGATGACAAATTAGATAACGCAATAAATGTCACAATGTAGTTCTAATGTCCATGGACTACTGCTTAAGCCCAATGGATAGACTACAAACATTCAAGTGTCTATGATACGTGTTGGTAGAAAAAAAATTGGCTCATATATTGTTGGGGATTTTATATGAGACCCGTTCAAAAGAGCAGCTTTTAAAATACCCTCATAATACAGGTCAAGTACCAAAATCCCTGTTGACTACAATTCCCATGAGGCAACTAATGGGATTTTCTTTTTTTAAATCAGTAGACCCTTCATCCTGAGTAATATTCCATATCTTTCAAACTTCACAGCCCAGTTTATAACCAGACTTTCTGTGAGAATTCCAGTCACTTACCCGGGGCTGGAAGATCTTCACTCGCTCTACAGTCAGATTTTACAAGCTATGGTGGACGTTAAAACGTGAGATGACTGAGACGGAAAGGTGGAAATGGGGCTCGACCAATCTCAAAATTCAGCGCTGCAAGCCCCACTCTAAAAGTTCCATGTTATCTCAAAAGTACTACCTCCAGACTAGGGCTGGCAGGGGGGGGTAAAGTATCTCCTTCGGAACTCCGTTCAGCCCCTGGTTACCAATTCGGCACTGGAGGTTGGTTGAGAAAAGGGGAAAAAGTACCTGAGGTTAAAAGAAAAAAAAAAAAGAACTAACAGATCTTGGAAAAGAATATCGGCAGAGATCCAGACTTTAGTCAAAAAACCAACAGCATGCTTGCAAGGACACTGCACGCTGTACCTAGCAATTACATTCATCATCTTGAGTCTACTTTCGCTACAGCTGCCCTGACTGGAACTGCAAAGTCTCTTCCTCATAGCTCAGTTCTGCTGGGTGGATGGGCAATCTGGTTGTAGTTGTTCCTTCTGTGAGGTTTGTAGGTGAGAAGCTGGCTGAACTCGGTCAGGAGTCTCTCCCAGTAGCAGGAGATATCGTCCATTCGCAGGTGCTCAAGGATGAACTCCTTACCCCTGTAGGTGGAGGCAGGGAGACAGAGGAGTCACACAAAGAACAGACCAACAACATCAAAAGCCAATCGGAAAAATATTATGTTACCTTGTGGCGATCTGCTGGGCGACTGCGTCGTTCTCTTTGACGAACTGTAGAAGCTCCCTGAGGACACAGAGCATGACATTAATGCTCATCGTGCCCACGAGGGAAATTCAAATTCAGGTGTTTTTAAAGTCCTGCTCCGGCAACTACGAATCACCTAAAAAGTCAAAACTGCATATTTTAAACATTTTTGCCACAAAGAAACCTCTCACATCTCTGAGACGGCTGCACTTTGTCCTCAAGCACTGAAAGGGGGGGGTCTGAGAATATCCTTATCTGCGGCTCTCACTGACCAGCGACCTCTCTTAATGTAATTTTCCAAGCAGAGGGTGACGTGTTAAAAGAGCAGCGACAGTCTCCTCATGGGAGGACATGAAACCTGGCCTGGGTACCTGACATCTGAGAGATCCTGCTTGACTGGGATGTAGTGGACCCAGGGCTTGAGCTGAGGGTAAAAAAACTCCTGCCATTCATCCCCAACGTGGAAGACCAGGGAACCACAGAGGAAGAGATGTTTGAAGCGAAAGCTTGCCGCCACTCCCCGAAAGTTAAATAAGTACCTGCGGGGGTTAAAGCGGAATAAGTAAGTATTCATGTACATACTCATGAGCAAATGCGTTATTATGATCCTTTTACACTGGACAAAACAAAACGCCAGCATGTGGCATATTCTGAAACTAAACTAAGCATTTTAACATTAGAATTTAAAGGGGAACTCCGGGGCATTTGAGGCGCATTTCCATTGCTAGAGGTTGTCAAATACTGATAGTAGGACAGAGACAGGTGCAAATTGGCGCTCCCTGTGTGGAGATAGGCTGCGCAAACAGCGCTGCCTGTCATGCGAGGCTAATACGTGGTGGCTAAGGGGCAAGAGCTAACCCTTCCACGTAAAACAACAACTTGCACACTGCAGAAACGTCACACCACTTTATAAACCATCCGACAATAAAGTCACAAGCCTTACCATCAAAACCATATGCATGGTTCTCACATTACTGGCATGGGGACGTTACAAAACAACTTTATAAACAGCATGTAACTCACGCGCATGTGAAAGCCCAAAAGAGTCGATGGACGATAATCCCATATACAAAACAATTATATTCTCTAGAAAAACTGCGTTCATGTATTTAAAACATTACAACAATATTACTGGGCATGTATTATTTTGTATATGTGATTATCGTCCATCGACTCTTTTGGGCTTTCACATGCGCGAGCATACAAATAACCGGTGAGTTACATGCTGTTTATAAAGTTGTTTTGTAACGTCCCCATGCCAGTAATGTGAGAACCATGCATATGGTTTTGATGGTAAGGCTTGTGACTTTATTGTCGGATGGGTTATAAAGTGGTGTGACGTTTCTGCAGTGTGCAAGTTGTTGTTTTACGTGGAAGGTTTAGCTCTTGCCCCTTAGCCACCACGTATTAGCCTCGCATGACAGGCTGAGCGAACAGCGCTATCTCCACACAGGGAGCGCAGATTTGCACCCGTCTGTGTCCTACTGTCAGTATTTGACAACCTCTAGCAATGGAAATGCGCTTCAAATGCCCCGGAGTTCCCCTTTAAGGATAAATCAGTGACTTTAACTGAAGATCAACGTGATGCGTTTGAGCACCTTCAAAAAAAGCAGGTTTTCCAAGGCGTCTTTATGTGTAAAATTCAGCTTACTTGTACTTGCAGTGATCAACCAGGGGGATCTCTTTAGCTGGGGCTCTCCCAAGGGTATCCTAACACGGAGAGAAAAACATGCAATAGTAAACAAACATGAGATAACCCCCCCCCCCCCCCCTCTCAACCAACCGTCACATAAGACGGGGTCAATTTACAAGTAATACAAATGTATTTGACCGTGGCGTGACAGGGCGCCACTGTGACTGACCCTCTCAGACTTCCAGGCCTGGTTCTTGGTGTACTCCGCATCCACCAGTTCTGGATCTTCTCTGGACAGAAGGATCAGAGGGTCGCGCTCCGAGCTGGTTCTACCGAGGGGAAAAAGGAAAGAGCAAGTGGCCTGAAACGACTGCTCTGAGGCGAATCTGGTGGCAAACAGTGCTCACATTTCTTAGGAATACGTCTTGTTGGTCTCAGAATTTCACATGGCTGGTCCTACATTGGTTTGCTGTTGTCGATAACAAATCCCTCAAATACAACTGTTCTCAGAAGGTATTTCCGTCAACAATTGGTGCGAAAGGAAACTAAAATGGCTTTATAGAGTCACATTTGAGTGCGAGCACATGACCCACCTGGAGCCTCGAAAGAATCCTTTGGGCTCTTTCTTCGTCCACGGCCACTGAGCTGCAGACCTAAAAAAAAAAAAGTTACAGGAAGCTTTGATATATCACAGTTCAAGCTCACATTTTTAATTGAAATAAAATCAAATATTAAACATAGTAAGGATAAGAAATAGGGGAACATAACATAAAGAGCTTGGCTGTGTTCATATTGCTTTGAAATGCACCCCTTCATTTAATGAAAAACATTTTTATTTATATTTCCTTCTTGAGCCGAAGTGTTTCACTTTACTTTTTGAGCTCGTCCCTCATCAGATCCCATCTTCCCAGTCCGGTGGGATATATGGGCCACACGGCAGGTCCACCTTCCCAAAATGTCCACGCCGGGTACATGATGTCCTTGTAGTCCGAGGTCTGCAGAAGTCAAACGTACACACGTCGAAAAAAAACCAGTCTGTTAATGAGGATTCGGTGGCGTTCTCAGGCATGCAAATTGCTCCGCCAACACTCTGACCTTACTGAAAGAGAAGATCGGCAGCGCTGGTTTCACCCAGTTGGGCACTTGAGGATAATCCCTGACATTTACCACCATCTCCAGGTCAGGCAGCCGGTCAATCACCTCCAGTATGAAATGTTCCACTCCACTGCAGCTGAAAACGGGAAACCGATGTTAGATATGATAGATTTCTCATCAGAATACACACTAGGATGATTCAAACATATACTTATGCTCCCCGTACCGTGCAGGGAACATACAGTTGTGCTCTCTGTACAGCTTGTGTCCTATGATCTGGTAGTGGGTGCCCACTCCTTTTTGAACCGTAGCAGCCATGGCATCCTCTGAGATTCCCCCTTCAAAGGGCTGAAGGTCATGTCGTAGGACGCTGGAATAGAAATCAAGAGAAAAATGACCTCTTTAATGCTCATTTTAAGTATAAAGCACGTATACTGGAATATCCTGAGTTTATTTTCTGGGATTATAGAGGTAAATCTGCACAGCTCTCACCTGAGATGGCAGCTGCAGTTTGCAGGGTTGCACGCTGTGTACTCTTTAACAGCTCCTATAACCTTTTCGCCAGTTTTCTTCCCCCGCTTGTCTGCAACAGCACACAACAGTTATGCCTAAATATATATTATACCAGGTAATATGCGTTTGACCAACAGGTTTCTTTCTGACTGAAAATGAGATGGACAAGCGACTAAAGACCATAAGACAGGATCTATCCTTTCCTCCTGATCCGCAGCAAAGGATTTATTTTCAATCACAGCACTGAAATTACTTTTCATAATGGCAAACAAGCTTTTTCTAAATCTCCACAGAGTTTTAGGACCTCTTGTTTTAAAGACAACCTTGTCCAAGTCTTAGTTTGTGGGGGGATTTTTTTTTTGCCTCGTGTTTTCCTCACTATAATCTTAATGCTGCCCTCTTTTCGGGGACGGTTATGTTGCCAAACCTCACAACATCGAAATGACGACAACGACCCCAGTAAATATTGTCCAACACGGTGACAGGCGACGATAGCCACAACTTATTATTATTATTATTATTATTATTATTATTTTTTATCGATATTACAGCATAGTTAAAAATTTGACTTCTAGTTTACTCGAGTTTGCTTCTGGGAAAGTTAGCTAGCGCGCGACTCCACCGTCAAAAGTTATCTGAAGGAGGCGCAGCGACACTCAACGGCGCCAAGTCTCGGTGCTACCTTTTTAAAATAACCGCAAAACCCGTAATTGTTTGAAAACGGCATTACCCAATGCATCAGCGGAATTCAGGTCGCAAACTTGCAACCACATCAGAAAGATCCACAGCCACGGGCGCTCCATTTCCCCTCTATCTTCCAGCTTTGTCTGAGGAGGAGAACAAAGCAGAGATCTGCGGTCTGCTACTTCTGGCTGAGTACGGCCATTACGGTAATGCGCACAGACTTTTCTCTTTTGTCCCAATGCTATCAAAAAATAACGTAATGCTTAGAATAAAGTGGCGGTAAAGAGTTACTTCTTCCACTATTAGAAACCAGTTACAAAATTGTAAATGTATTCTTCGATAAAAATCCACGTACAAGATATATTTTTTAAGCTACATAACCATTGCCCCCTGTCACCTCGTTCCTTCATTTAGATTACATTAATACTGACTAAAAGTCTCCCATTTCTGACCCTTTTGTGGTGTAAATGGTTATTTCATGAATGCTCGCTCTTTAAATGTGCCTGATGCATTGAGTTCCTCAGGGAGGAAGAGAATAGGAGGAGAAAAGAAGCCCTCCTGAGATTTAGGCTGTAAGAAGACGGAGACAGAAGGAGAAAGAGGACAGGTGGAGAGGGAGAGCTATCACCAGGAAAGAAATATAGAGAAGCAGAGAGGATATAGTGATGAAATCTTAGAGATTGTCTTTCATATTTGCAAGCGAGGCAATCCAGATCAAATCTGTGGATGTATTTCAGCTCTTGTGTGTATCTCTAGCAGTTTGGACTTCTTTGAGGTTCTCTGATTTCCCTCAAAACTCCTCTTTGGCTTGCAAACACCTCCACAGCCGAGCAACGATGCAACAAATGTGGCTCTCTCTTCTGTCTGTCCTGTGCCTTCACCTGGTCTTCCTCTGCACTGCGGAGGAAGGTCTCGAGTTCCCCAACTTTGACGGGAAGGACAGGGTGCTGGACATCAACGAGCGCAACTACAAGAAGGCTCTGAAGAGATACGACCTGCTGGGCCTGTTCTACCATGAACCGCTGCCGGCCAACAAAGGCCTGCAGAAGCGGTTCCAGATGACGGAGCTGGTGCTGGAGGTGAGAAAAGGGGCCTCGGGGGGGGGGGTGGGAAGAAAGCAAGATCAGTGCTGATATTCTTTCTCTTTTTATCTGGCGTCATCATAAAAGCCGAAAACAAATTTGTACATTCCTGATGTAGTGGTTTCCATAGGCAACAGGACTGAATGCAAAAGGCTTGGAAAGGAATTCATTAATGCGGTTCAAACCATCCTATTCGAAGCTTAAAATTTTGATTCAATTCAATTCAACTTAGTCATATCGCACCAATTCTTGACAAAAGTAGTCCGAGGGGACACTATACAGAGAAAGCAAACAGGGTAAATATAAGTCAGATTAAACACGGTCCAATTTATGTTCAAATCAGTCCCATTCATTGCAGTTAATTTAATCTAATTCAACACAGTTCAGTTAAATATTAACCGAATTTGATCGGTTTGCAAAAAATTTTCCCAACCTGGCAACCCAAATGTTTTTCTACTGGTTTATAAAGGCTCTTTCATGTTCCACCATAAATGGTATAAACTGTTAAAATTGATTTTTCAAAACGTTGAATTTTCTGTCCATCGACAGAGACATTCATTCGTCATTCATTTTCATCTCCACAAACCTTAACTATCCGGTGACATTGTCCTCTGACATCTTCAGGTTTGCAAATCCCTCCAAACCTGCAGAGAGGGTGTCGGCCCCTGTAAAAGCAGAGTTGAGAGATGTATGTGTTGTGACATAAGGAGTTCTGAAAGGCCTTACGCTGCTGTTAACCTAAGAATGTCTCAATGAGATGGAGCTGAAATCTTTTGTTCTGTTGCACTAACTTGTCAAAACAAGTCATTTTTTATTAATTGACCCCCCCCCCCCCCCCCCCGGCTGGAGAACCAGACAGCGAACACAGTGAATTCCTCCTCTGTCTTATTAAGGTGTGGATTGTCTGCTTAACCATGAGCTGAAGAACTGTCAGTTTAATTGACTCGGTCTAAATTTTACCTGTGCTCAAGTGTCAAGCAGTGATTTTAATCCCATCATGTGCACTCCTCTGTGGCTCACATTTATCGAGGGACTGTTTCTAGGCCATTCCGTTAATTATAGCTCGCGCCCATATCCGTTTGACTTCTGTCTGTGACTTAGACATAAACCAGTTTTCACATCCTCATCCTGATTAAGAATAACACGTGTTCTCACACCGTGCGTCTTAGAAGTGTCGTCTCCCCCCCCCCCCCCCCCCCCCTTTGAGCTGTGTTTTCAGTTCTCAGGAGTGCATTTCTGCCACCTTACGTGTACCGTTCAAAAGCATAAACAGCTTGTGAGTCTTGTCCTCAAGTCGGCAAGGCAAAGCAGTCCTGACTAACAGTCTCACCTCTAATATGAATACTCCACAGGGGGTTCTCTGCACCACACACACACACTTTGGTCATGAAAAAAATATATGATGAAGACAGCAGTTGTGGGTGTCAGCTCAAACACACAGCCTAGAAACGCCAAGGTAAGTGTAAAAAAAGTGAAGGAGAGGGTGTTTGTAGGACTGCTTTGATCTCAGGCTCTACTTCCCAGATAAATGTAGTCAGGGTTTTCTTAAAAAACTGAGTGCTGTCAGGAATTTTCAAAATACTGACACTCATCACCTACCACTGGTTCCCCGAGACTTTTTTTTTTTGCTTCACGCTTCTTTTTTTTCTCCTTTACAGACTCCGTCTTTTACATCAGCTTTGACGTAGCAAAAGTTTAAGCAGTGATCTCTGCCTTCGCGTTTAGCTAAAGATCACTCTGGTACACCAAGTTGCTCATTTGTCAAATTGTTTGTTGTGAATTCACACCCAGCTTACAGCTCAAGTCCTGGAGAACAAAGACATTGGTTTTGGAATGGTGGACTCCCAGAAGGATGCCAAAGTTGCAAAAAAACTGGGTATGACATTTATATCACATCTATTGTGCATATTGTGTTCTTCTTGTGCCACACTACTTCCATATTCACATGACTTTGCTTTCCATACACACCTGTAAGCAGTAATGCCATTTAGGGCAATAATGTATTGACTACTTTACAACACATTAGAATACAAATTGGGCAATTTAGAGTTCACTAAACAGATGATATATCTGCTATCTAACCAGGTCTGGAGGAGGTGGGCAGCTTGTATGTCTTCAAGGATGACCGTGTGATTGAGTTTGACGGGGAGCTCTCGGCAGACACGTTGGTGGAGTTTCTCCTGGATGTGAGTGGCGAAAATTCACAGTCTTCAAGCAACAGAAGCAGTAAAATATGTGATTCAGATTAACGCACGATTGAGTTACAGCCTTTTGTGGCAGTTTCCCTTGAAGGAGTTAATGAGAGCGATAATGTGCCGTGTCTCCATGCTTATACAACTAAATCTTTTGGCATTGTGTGAAATAGACCTTGCTTTTGAGGCTCAACTGGGCTCAGTAGGTGCTGCAGGAATGACAATATCTAGCAAACAGATATTCCTGTGATATACCAGCACGGCTAGTCTCGGCTCCATCTTGTCAACCACAAAGTAGCCCTGCAAACACACCGTGCTTTTACTTCTTTTCATGGGACATTGTCTGAGAGACTTCTCAGTCTTTCAGCAGAGGAACTGTAATTTTTTTTTGCCTTCCAGAGTTGATTTGGAGTGAAAAATCACCTTACTTTTATCTTAACATCCCCCAGGTGCTGGAGGACCCAGTAGAAATGATCAATAATGCCATGGAGCTGCGAGCCTTCGAGAGAATGGAAGAAGACATCCGCCTCATTGGTTACTTCAAAGGAGAGGATTCGTGTTAGTTTCCTGGCATAACATAATTGAATGCATCTTTTTTTCAGTTTATGGGGAGTGTATGATGGGTTGAGAATACACCTACACGGTCACTGTTCCCTCGGCTAACAGAGCTACAGTACATCACCATGAAGCCTAACGGCCTGTTAAAGAGGAACCTGATTCCAGACACTCTCACTCAGTCTCACGAGAGGCTTTAAATAGTCTCTGGCTCTCCATCTAATAGGTCAAACATCAATTATAGTTTCTCAAAAAAAAAAAAGGGATAAAGTGAAGCAGGGAGAATGCTATCTTGTCTGATATGACAGTGTCACGAATTTTCATTATAAAGCCTATATCTGTCCAGAGATAGGTTGGTCCTTGGTGGTGACCTTGTTGCTGGCAGAGCCAGGGGCTCATTACAAGCGTATAAAACTGTATTAAGAGAGACTTGGTTACTAGAATGAAGACAGTGGAATCATGATGCTGGGAAATTGAATGAGTAGAATGGGTTTTACCGCTTGCCTTTCACATCATAGATCTGTCTAAGAATGTGACCAGAATGTGAACGATGGACTTTATTTCTTTTACTTTGTTTTTCATCAGTTGCTCAAGTTCACCCGACTTTCTCTCTGTTACCCGTTTCTCTCAGACTACAAAGCATTTCAGGAGGCCTCGGAGCGGTTTCAACCTTACATCAAGTTTTTTGCTACATTTGACAAATCTGTAAGTCTAAGAATGACCGTTTTGAGTCATTTTGTGACTTTTTGTTGCCCCTGGTGTCCCAACAAAAGAATAAAACAGATGAAAAATAGATGAAAATTACCAGCTCTACATGTCCAACGTGGAAAGGAGAGAGAATAAGATGCAATATTGCATATGGCTGATACTTAATAGATATTTTAAAGGTAGTTTATATCTTATTACAAAAAAAAAAGCTTTGGGGTGAAGGTTTGATCTATTGTAAAGGCATGTAGTACACTTAGGGTAATAAAATATGTTCCAAAATGCACAAATAGATGTGTTTACTGAAGTGTTCAATGACCTTTAATCCACCCATTATGGCATTACAATGACATCCTTGCATGTTGCTTTGTTTTAGGTCGCCAAACATCTTTCCCTTAAGATGAATGAAGTGAATTTCTATGAGCCGTTCATGGAGGAGCCGGCCATCCTGCCCGGCAGACCTCTGTCAGAGATGGACATTGTCGAATTTGTCAATCAACACAGGAGGTTGACTCGACTTCTTTATGATGGTTTTTTCAGAAATAGAGAGACTTTAATTAACCTGGGACGTATTGACAATGTGCTCTCTACAGGGCTACTTTGAGGAAGCTCCGGGCAGAGAATATGTTTGAGACATGGGTGAGTTGTTATTTCTCTCATTAAAGCAGATGGAAATGGCTTCCTAAACTTTTTCTACATAACTGCATTTGCCTTTAACCGGTTCATCTTGTTCTGACAACTCTTTTCTATCTTCAGGAGGACGATATGGACGGGATACATATTGTAGCCTTTGCTGAGGAAGAAGATCCAGGTCTGTAGCACCATGTCAGAGCTTTTTGTTGTTTAAGATTGCAGTTATTTCTCTTTTTTTTTCACCTGGAGATAAGGTCATGCACATATGCTCTGTCATCCAAAGATGGCTATGAATTCCTGGAGATCCTGAAAGACGTGGCCAGAGACAACACCAACAATCCGGAGCTCAGTATCGTCTGGATTGATCCTGATGACTTCCCACTGGTCCTGCCTGCCCATGAATTTGACATTTCTAACAAAAGCCTTTCTTAAAACGACTCTGAGTAATTATTTATTTCCACAGTCTTATTCTTTTATTTGTTTTTTTCCCCCTTCAGCTAACGACTTACTGGGAGAAAACCTTCAAGTTAGACCTATTTAGACCTCAGATCGGCGTGGTCAATGTCACAGATGTAAGTCTGACTTTTAAAATAAAAAATACCAAAGAATGAAGGTCCCAGATCTGGACTTTGTGGTGCTCTGCGTTTCAGGCCGACAGCGTCTGGCTGGACATGTCCAATGACGAGGACCTGCCCACCGCAGAGGAGCTGGAGGACTGGATTGAGGACGTTCTGTCGGGGAGGGTGAATACTGAGGACGACGACGAGTTCGCGGACGACCAGGAAAACGATCCCTACATCACAGAAGACAGCGATGAAAGCCACGACCGAGATGAAGAAGACGACAGCGACGATTAAAACTGTCAAGAGCTGGAGGTCCAGCAATTCATATATGAATGAAAATACAAGCCAGAACTAGCACAGAGTAGCAGAATCATTGAACAGGAATAAAAATCTAACTCTTTCTTTTTTTATTTATCATACAAAAAAGATAAGAATGAAAGGAAATGTGAGGTCTTTAAATTCTAAGTTGTTGACGATGTAGATGGTAGCTTTAAAAGACAGATTAAACGGATGTTTCATCATTGCAGGTATATTTGTGGCCTACTTCATCATCAAATTAGCCCAGCACCTGAAGCTGTACCTCACCAATGATACTGATATCTGTAATAGAATTTTTTTCGTTTTTTTCTTGCACCACTTGGAGGCAGCATTTGAGCAACAATAACAAGGGTATTGAGCTTGGACCTTAAACCAAAAGAAAAAAAGCTAAAATATGCTAAAACAATCTTGCATACGAGAATAAACAACAAGCGTGAACATTTAAATTGTATCATTTCATTTAGATGTGCGCACACTTACAAACCCGCATCAGAAAGAATTGGGTGAAATCCTGGTGAGCGTTAATAAACTTTAAAAAAAAATTCCCCAGTGACTACATGCGTGTATTCTGTTATTTTTTTGTTTTGTGAGAACACACAACCTGTCCCGACTGACGCCGGTGAAATTTCTTCCCCTCAATTAGCATTTTCACCTTGAATTATTCAAAGACCGGTAAATAATTCAGTCATATCATGCCTTTTAATGGGAGCAGGGAGCTGGACATTGAGGCAGAGGAAGCTCCGGAGGTGAAGGAGGCAGGGCGAGGTGGTCTTGAAAGGCTGCCCATCGACGCCCGACAAAGTGCATAAGGATCAGACACAGTCCTGCTGAACATGTAACACTGAACATGAATAAGTAAAACCGGGCTATGCAGGAATCATTGCCCCCCTGGAGGTGGATGCAACGCAGTATGTCAACAAGATGTCTGCATCATGGTGTGGGATTTACACTGAATCTATGCCACCGCCAAGAGAACATTGAACTCTGAGTGTCTGTGTGCAAATGTGACCCGAGGCAAGTAAACATGCCATCCTCTCCAGAGGAAAAGGATCTACAGAGTCATGGTGCAAGTGTTGTGATGTTCTGCGAGGCCTTTAGGTAACAGGATTCCTGTGAATGTCAGCTGTGATCAGGTTTTACATGAATACTGACTACCAGGAGGGTGGAGAGAACGATTCCTCGCAAGAAAGAAAGAAAGAGAGGATGAGACCATCACGAAGTGGGTGCTTGGAGTTCAAGAGGATCAATTTAAATCAGCAAAGAACAAAGAAACGACGGCAGTAGGATGTATTAACGTGTTAGATTTCTGTTCAAAACCGAAGCAGCTCGGTGCTGGAGGGGTTTCCACTCATGACTCAATCTACACATAACCAAGTCATTACAGACCAAATAGAGGAAACGAAATGAAAAGGAGAAAACATTCCATTTAGATGCAAATGCTCCTCATTTTCCTCTCAATGCATCCTCTTCGTCTTGGTCCTGCTGCGGTGCGGAGCGGGCCAGTGCGGGAGAGGGATTAAGCCAAGGACAGATGAGTTCCGACAGGCAGCCTCGCGCCCCGGGCTCGAGGAGGGATGAGGCTGTTCGTTTTTCAGCGCCGGACACTGACATTCATTTACCCACAAGGCTCGGCTGCGCAGCTCTGACAGGCTGACGGCAAACCAATTACAGCTGAGCACCATGACAACAAAAAGCCACCAAAATGAGGCCAAAAAAAAAAGCTGATATTTGGCCCAGGCATGTCACACAGCAGGGCAGGACAGCTAATATGCAGCGACAGAGGGGACTGTTAGCGAACCTGCAGCCCGTGCAGGACGCTAGTGCACATGGAGAAGCCAATCAACTGAACAGTGGGGACGCATATAATATACATATAATCCATGATGACATTCTTCCTCTTCCCAACAATCAGTTTCAGATATCCCGAATATCACTTTCTCCAGGAGCAAACATAAAATCATCACCAGTCCACCTATAAAATGCCACCAACGGCTTGCCATAGAAGCATCGAGGTTTTCAGGAGTAATCAAGGCAAGCAGATAAGAACCAGTATGATCCTCTTTCAGACAGTTTAAAATCCTGCTTCTGGAAATCAAAAATGTTTCCCTCCATTTTTGGCAGAAAATATAACTGTTTTGATCCTCAACCTCCCGTTTTTCCCTCTTTTGGGGTCCTGCAGGTCTTAATTTAGGGGGCCACATGCCCCTAACCCCAAACCTAACCCACGTCTTCACATATTCCTTAAATTAAGACAATTGCCACAAAGACAATTGAAAGATAAATGGATGGATAAACTGGTAAATCTTTGCGTTGTGTGAATATTTAGAGGGTTAGTGGATTTATTCTAATGACGATAAGCTTAATAGACCAGCAATTCAATCTCAATTTAAACTTCTTTTCACAGATAAGGAACTAAAATTGCCTTGACATTCGGACACAGTCATTTGTGTCCCCGAAACTGGATCGAACCCTTTCGTTCGGCTTCGCCTCCGAACCCAATCTCGTTCGGGGGCGAAACCCTCTGTGGACAAAGCAGGATCATCACAGCACAACTGCAGCGCCTGAGCTGTTTTACAAACGTTCATGAGAATGTTTTATTCGTTTTCTTTTTACAAATCCTAATGCCGTGAAACTGGGGTGTGAAAAAAATAGAAAGGCAACAAAAAAAAAAAAGAAGTCTTACACTGCAACGTTACCATAAAGCTGTCCGTCAAAAACCAAACCATGACAGAGGACTGTAACCTGGCAACAGGATGACACATAAGAGGGGATGAATGGAGGAAGGTAAGGGCTGGCCATGTGATCTGGAATGGGATACACACACACACACACACACACACAGGCTTGTTTACATAAATAGATACAGTGTAAAAACAGGAGGCACAGTCACATTGGGAACATACAAAGTTTATCCGTCAGAAGGTACAAAAGAATCTGGGAGGTTGAAACAACAACTGTATAAATTCCAGTTTTATAGAAAAAATGTGCCCCCTGTGTCTGTAACACTCTTATCCGCCAGGGGGCAGTAGAGGACCCTGTTAGTGTGACACACTTCTCTCAGAGTGACTTTCTGACACTTGGCCGAGTCACCGCATTCGTTGTGACGGGGACAGATCGACTGACGGGATCCCCAGGGTGTCTTTTTTTTTTTTAGCTTATTTCAAGAATACTTTTTGGGCCCTGTCACGTTGATCCGATTTGTCGCATGAATGAGTCTCTTCCATGCAGGGACTGACCTCGAGGGGATTACATGTTCATCAGACAACAGAGGTGAGACAAGGCTGCAAAGGAGAAAACCAGACAGTCCAGTTGGGGAAGGAGGCTCCACCCACTGCAGCTCTCATTACTGATGCGAGACTCTGTGGGTTCATTAGCACACATAATGAATTCTGGTAAAACCCTGCAGACCCTGAGGGATGACATCATGCCTAAAATCGGGGAAAAACTCTCACATCAGTGGCTGTATTAACATATTTGGCACACTTTCTAGAATTACTGGATTTCCTTTTTGTTTTTCTTCATATAAAACTTTAAAAAGGTGCATCACTTGAGCTGCTGTGGTAGAGCACAGGTAGTTTGAGAAGCGTCTTCCGCGCATAGAATTAATGGGAATTTACTGCAACGGAAAGCAAAATCAGTAGTTTTTTCTTTTGTTTTTTATTTCAGACCCGTCAGACACAAAAGCCCTGAGAAAAATACAGAACTTGACGGGGAGGGGCAAACCCATTTGGGCCGTGTGTCCATCTCTTTGCATCTCTTGTGATGAAGTTGAATCCAGAGTTCAGTCGGGTGTTTACGCAGCACACTCGTGCTCTTCCCAGTTTTGCTCCATTGCATCTGGACTAAAACCGTCCACCAAAACACATAAAAGTATCTCACGCTGGCAGCTAAAAAAAAAAAAAAAGTACATTACACGTGCCGAGCAGGCTGAAGTCATATATTCTCAGATTTTTAGGCATTTTCTTTCATTCGTGGAAACACATTTTGCATGTAATTGCAACATTTGACTGAAGCTGTTTGGTTTTTCTGTCAAATGCATTTGATTTGATAGCACAGACGGGATCTCTTCCATCAGGTTTCCAGTATCTAACTGAGTCACGCCGTCCCTGTGTGTAGTGGTTCGTCCGTCTTTGTGTCCGTCTGTCCTGCAGAGATCCTGCTCTCCGTGGGAATGTCAGAAACCTCCGAACGCGCCTCTTTTCAGTCTTGTTTGGCTTCAAAATCTCTAAACGCAATACGCGACCCATGATTGTGTTGACACCGAAATAACACGCACGCACACATTCACACATACAGTATGGGTGCACACGCCCACATCAGAGGCAGTCCAGAGCTCCATGAGCAAAGCCCTGCGTCAGTTCTTCTTTTCTTTTCGAGTCCAACATTTAAAGATCAATAAATTCAGACGTTTGTGTGATATATAGATTCATATATAATATATAAAAACATTTCAAAAAGTACAAATAAAAACTTCAAACCTAAAGTGAAAACATTTGAGAGCAACGCAACATGGTGAGGAATAAAAAAAACAAAAAACGTCGGCGTCCTACACGGAGGTTTCAGACTGTAGTCGCAGGACAAACTTGTGAGATTTGGGGTCGATGTACTCCTCTGACATCTGGATGTAGGGGATCTTCTTGGACGTCACCACCAGGCTGAAGTCCACACATTTGAGCAGGAAGATGGATCCGTCCTTCAGGCCGCTGGTGACCGAGGCCTCGCTTATCAGAGTCCACTGACGGGCCAGCCAGTGGTCCCGGCTGTACTGCAGGGTCGGACCTGCGCTCAGGTAGCTCTCCAGGAACGCCTGAGATAGGGCAGACGGGTAAAACATTTTTAAACTGAAACAACAAGGATGTGCCATGACGTTCATGCGTTAGGGGATCAGGTCAGACCTTGGGGGTCATATTGTTGGTGATGCAGAAGGCCAGGTGCTGCTGGATGCTCTCCATGCTGTGGCAGTGCTGCTGCTTGGTGGTTCTTAGGTACTTCTGCAGGGCCCGAGCCATGGAGGGGAAGATGGCCTGTGCTGCCTCTCGAGGGTCCATCACCTCCCCTGGAGCCTTTTTCTGCTCCTCCTCCTGCATGCGCTTGATGTGGGTGAAGGCTTCCTCCACTGCCACCACCAGCCTGGAAGCAAAACACAGCAAACGCAGCTTCATCTAAAGGCAACTTTCTCCCCGCTTCTCCACAGACGCTCGCAGACACTTAGTCGTTCGACTCACCGAGCTCTGCGCTTGCGGACACGCCGGTCGTGCTCAGCCTCTTCGTAGTACAGCTCGTTGTGGCTGGTGTCTCTGCGTCGGGCCGCGGCAGCGATCATAGCCCTGGACTGGGAGTGAGCGAGTCCCGCCGCCGCATTGTTCCCAGGACCTGTGGTTAAAGAAAAAAAAAAAAAAACGTTATGCAGGAATGACTGCTGTGTGAAATGGGAGCCTCATTTGATCTCACAGGTAGAGAGACGACGGTAAAGGAGAAAAGACGGCTTTCATGATGACATAAAGTGCAGTGTGGGGGAACAAGCTGCTCTCAGAGTGAAAGGAGGTAGATTATGAGTGCACGTAAACCTAGCTCCAATCCCTTTTATCACCTGCAACATTTAAACCAGGAGCTGACAGTAACAGCCGAGCAGAGTCATAAATTTAAATAATTCCGAGCACTGTAAAGACTCAAAAACCTTTTTAAAAAAAAACAATCCTCCCATATGAATGGCTTTTGACTTTCAAACATTCCCAGAGTCAGCCACTTGGTGCCATCAGGAGGCACGGGGTGTCCAATTAAATAACCATCTTGGGTAACTTCAAAAGTTTTCTATTTAAAAATTTGGATGGGAGGCTGCCGATGAACCCCGCTTGATGTTAATGCAGGTTAAAAGCAGGCAGAGCCGGTGAATTATTAATGTGGGGCAGGGATCCAGCATGAGCAGAATAATTCATGGGCCGAGTGGTGGGAGATTCAAACACCACCAAGCTGCCGGGGTAACATGCGATTCGTATGCGAGAAGTCTTACACTGAATGTCGGAAAGGAAAGGGGGGGGTAAGCACCCAGGCAGAGGAAGCAGTCATCACGTTACTGTGACAGAATGACTCGGGCCGAGAGCCGGGCCATCATCTTCTGATTAGAAAATCTCCAACAATTCTCCACTGTGTGGATGTACAAATCAGAAATAGCTGGGACTGAACCCGAGGTATTATATCAGCTTCATTTAATTTGTTAATATGCATCCATTTTTGCTTTGGCACTGGATGAACTGTCTCATGAAACTCTTACTTCCGCCATTATTTAGGGAGAGTGTTCAAGAGTTGATTAGAAGAGGCTACGATAAACGCGCGCTAATGTGAGAGATTCAAACTGACTGAAGCGATTCATCTTAAAAGGTACTTCCTTGCATTGAGTGTACTCTACATAACGTGACCTAATACCCACCTGTGGACACGTCGCATGCACGTCCACAGTTGTTTGCAACAATTTTAACCCAAACTTATCAGACATTTGGAGTCGTGGAAATGCCCGGAACAATCGGACCTCACCGTGAAGAAAAAGCCTGAACTACGCGAGGCACCACCTGGAAAAGCCACGGTGGCAAAAAAATGACAAAGATATGTACTGGAGTTGATTTGATTGAATTTAAGCGCAAAAAAAAAGAAAAAAAGAAAAAAAAGAATGGCTTTACGAAAACAGCCTTTTTCTATGATGGATTCCCAGCACGTGAGAAAACAACAAGAAAGCAGATAGCTCATCAGGCATCGTTGAAAAAGAAAGGAAAGAAACCACTTGAAGTCATTTGGACGGAGTGTAATTGAGTGCTACGGCTGCTCTGAGCCCGGGGTTTCGCCATCCTTCAATCAGGAAGAGATGATTGTCTGTCCGTGAGCTGGAATTATTCATTCTAACGTGCGGTTGCGGAAAGGAAGAGGGAGTGGGAAGCAGTTTGAGATCAGAGATAAGAGAGAGACGGAGAAACAAAGAGAGACACTGAAGGGTCTCTGAGCGGCTGCTGCAGGATGAAAATGAAGGATGGTGAGACTCGAGAGACAGAACTGACAAGACTGTCGGAGTAATAGATATTGATTCATCAGCTATCTCTGCCAAACATTCGAGGGGAGGAAGAAGAAAGGAGAAAGGCAAATGGCAGCAGAAGAAAAAAGAGGAACGAGTCAAGTTAGCACACTTGAGTGAAAACTTGAGTACACTTAAAGGGACTGCGGTAATTTAATAGATGTTTTGTGTTACTTTATGCCCGCTGTTATCAGAGAGACTTTGAACTTCTTCATTCACCTCTGGCATGCAGAGAGGGAAGAGGGAGTGGGGAAGTGTGAGTTTAACGTGAGGTGCTTCTAAAAGAGCCTTTGTAAAGTGAACACCAGCAGTCTGTGAGGGTGCTTTGGTTAGCAGCAGCCTGTCATGTACTTACTGTCCAAAAGGTAGGATTTCATCTTAGCTTTGAAGACGTCTTAAAGGTTTAGCGTCAGTGTGAGGAGAAACAGAAAGACAGCGGCTGAGCCGAGCAGGTCTACAAATGTCAGAGTATGGACAGAGACGGTATCGGCATGCTTGTACTGTTACACGCTGTGGGCACATTAACTGCAAATTGAGATCGATCTTCTTCCTTCCAGGAAACCACTCGTTTCAGTACATTCGAGTTCGCTGTACATAAGCAGCCGGACACAATAGACTCGAGCGTGCAAATCTAGAATCTAAAGCAAATATCAACAGCTAAAATAGATGACTTCACTGGCAACTACATTCAAAACGAAGTCATTCCTTTGAGGCAAAATGCTGAAAAGTCACTCCTCCCTGTAACTTTTTTTTGGGAGAATATTTGCCAGATTTCTTTGTGTCCTGTAAAGATCGGCTGCTTATGTTTGGTTTTTTAGACTGTGGGTCAAAAAATGTTTTAATATCAAGAACAGTAGAAGTAGTTTGGAATGGAAGCATCGACAGAATGAAGAAAAAAGGTTGGTCACCAGCAACGTTTGCAATTTGTTTTTAAAAGTTGTTCGCAGGTTGTTCCTCACCCGTCTACAAAATAAGCACAATTATCAGGTGTTATTTGAAGAAAGGGCTCCACTGATCCGACAAGTAGGCGAAAAAAAGTTTGGATTGTCGGCCGATTTTACGCCAAAAATAATCGATGATTCCTTGAAATCTTAATCAGCCCAAATTGACCTAAAAAGAAAGTCATGGCAGTGTAAACGCTTCATGAAAATGCCTAATACCATTCAGATCAGGGCAAGAAATTAATAAAGAAAATGATATAAAGAAGTGGAAAGTTTAAAGGGCAACAATACAACATATATAAAATAAAAATGGGGAAAAGAGGCTGGGAGGGTGTTATCAGAGGAGGAATGGGAGAAGGTAAATGAAGGACAATGGAAAACAACGTGCTTCCTCTCATGGAGAGAGTATGGTTGGAAGAACATTGTAAGATACTTTATTACACCAGCACAACAGAAATCTCGAGATACAAGATGCTGGAGACTTTGTGGGGAAAATAAGGCCAATCACTTCCAAAAGTACATATTTCAAATAATGTTGGTGGCAGCTAAAAAAGCCATCACCAGGAAATGGCTGAAAACAGATGCACCTACAATGGAGGATTGGGTTGAGATAATGCTCAATATTTATAGGATGGAGAAGCTGACTTTTTCAGCTAGACTTCAAATAGATACCTTTAAGAATCACTGGGACAACTGGGTTGATTTTGTGTCTTTACTGAGAGCAGATTTTGTGCAGTAAAGATAATGTGAAGTGTAGATTATGTATCCCCTTGGTTCAGGCTACAAACTTGTTCATATGTTTATTTGTTATGTTCATCCTCCAACAGGAGAAAAGGGACTCAGCAAGAGAGACGTGAAAATAAGGACAGGAGGGAAAGAGTGTTCCATTTTACTCTACTGTAACTTTGCTTGAGAATATATGTCTATCTATGTCTCTGCTCCATGGTGGAGGAGTATGGGTTATGTTCTATACGGGTGGAAAAATGTATATGGAAATTGTTGATGGATTATTGATATATGGAAACAATAAAAAGTTGATTACAAGAAAATGCGTAACACCATCATATGTTTTTGTCCATTTCGAAGTAAAGGCAGACCTCTGAGACTCCCGGAACAAACAGAAAAACCACAGACAACGCGAAGCATCCCACTCACCCTCAGCGGGGGCTGCTGGGAACTCACCATCCACGTTGTAGACCTTGAGGCCGGCCAGGTGCTTGGCGGCCCGGGACTTGGAGGCAGAGAGCAGCGCCGGGTTATGGATTGGGAAGTCGCAGTAGTAGTGCTCTATGATGGCCAGCGCTGCCCGCTGAATACTGGAGAGGAAAAGGAGAAACGGAGATGAGTTTTACCAGAGGGAAATCGAGGCAGCCCGAGGCCAGCCTGAGAGCTCGAGCTCTACGAGAAGAGCGTGAGAAATATTTCCCACGAGACGTTTTTCACTCGCAATGCCAATTACTTGGAAATCCCTGCAGTAAGTCTTCAACCCCTTACTGCCGAATACGAAAGGATAAAGAAGAGCTGGGAGAAAGGAAGACTTTTTGTGGGTTTTTTTTTTTTTTTGGCTTTCTTTCAAAAGTTTTTTAAGAATAAGAAAAAGAAAAAACTCCTTCAAGCATTCCTGAGGATAACGAGTACCATCGACGTGAAGCGGGGCGTGAGTGGGGGGAGGCTGGAAGTGGCATGGGATCGTGGGTTGAGAGCTGAGAGATCTCAAAACAACACCTGAATCAATGCCAGAGTGAGAAATACCCGTAAAATCCTCCAAAACAAGAGAAAAATCTCAACAGCGTGGCAGCTCTTACACATCCAGAAGAGAGGATTCACTTCTGGGATGGAAATAACCTGCAAACTACAGCGTCATGGGGCTGTGCTGCTTCCCATCGTGAGACGGGAAGACAGGGACGTGGAAAACAGAAGTCCGGTGAAAGGCAAAACTTGGTGGAACAACTTTAATTTCATTCAGAGCAGCTGACTGTTGACAGCAAATTAGATCTCTGCATTTTCCTTGTCGCCCCATTACTGCAATCCATTTTCACGGAACGTTCTGGGCGAGCGGTGATCTACAGCTGAGAGGAAAAAGACACATTTAACTGGAGCTTTTCACATCTATTCTTTCAGGTCGTTCTTCACGGTCTCCCCACGTGGGATGGGAATGGGGACTGCTTTACAGGGATAGAAAGCAGAGGATCCAATTATGATCCAACAAAGACAACAGGAAGTGATGTCTGAGGTGACACCAGAGAGGAAGATGGCAGGAGCGGGAGTCAGAGGGAGGAAGCGACTGACTGAGCGTTCTGAGAAGCAGCTGGAGCTCTGTCCCTGATCCACCGTGGATCAGTGCGTGCCGCGTCTTGTCCTCCATAGCCCGGCACTATTAAACCAACTGTACACAAGTGGGGAGTTTTGACACGTTACTGCCATAAATTATCTCTTTTATAATATACTGCCTGTGTGAAGAGAGCTCAAGCGAGTCTCAGATACACCTTTACATAATTCCACACACACGCCTTTGAAGTGATGTCAGCATACTCTAAATACTGTTTAGTCGTATGTTTTACTGAATTAGCTCTCGACCTTCATCTTTCTTTGGTACTATGACACAGTTTAGTTACTAGCTTGTTTTCCCCCTGTCTTAATGTATCTTAAGTGGAAATTCAAGTGTTGGCTTTTTCTTTTTTTTTTTAACCACACTGAAAACCTTTTAGCTTTCCGCTGCCCAACAGTCTGTGGCTTCATTACATGTAGACCAAATAGGTCCGTTGGTGTCACACGGTGGAGGTTAAAAGCCAATAAAACGAAAAACTGAAACTGCCCCAACGATGACAAAAGTAGCCGGGCGCGTTTTCTTTTTACTTATTTGGAGTTTCCAAATAGAAGCACCCAATTATTTGGGGGGTTTTAACGAATGAAATGTTAGTGTTACGTTCTATTTCTGTCTAATTGTGCAGTGAGCTCTTCTACAAGGTGAAACAGCGACAACAACAGAGGAGCAGACCACTGTACTTTTGAAACGCAAATAAACTGTTTTTGCACATCAAAATTAAGCTTTTGTTTCCATCCACCTTTTTGGTTCCAACTTCTAAATGCAAATATATATACGACAGGAATGGAAACCTGGCCGCGTTTTGCTGACTTAAAGGTGGGGTATGTGATGTTTTCTGGAGCATTTTTTATCATATTGTCTGAAAACCTCCTCACGACCCCATTGCACCCACTAAAATAGAATGTTTGGAAAAAAAAACGAAATCTTTTAGTCCATTGTAAAGGGTGTAGCCAGAGGAAAAGTCTGACCAATAGAAGTACTGATGAGAGTTACTTCTATTGGATTCTGACACGCCAATCAACCGTCAGCCCCCCCCCCCCCCCCCCCCCCCCTGCTCGTTCACAGGCTCGTGAGTTGTTTTTTTTTCATAGTCACTCAGTCTACATGACGCGCAAGGAGGGTCACTTCAAGTAACTCCACTCTAATAGACGTGAGCGCCTCATCTTGTGTCGCGAGCACTCGTGAGGTCTCGTCTAGTTTCGTTCTCGATCTCGGGAACATCCGAACACCTCAACCGACAGCATGCGCGTTCATGTGTTTTGAAGGCGTGGTTTCAAGGGGTGGGCTGAAGGGAGAGGCAAGGTTGTGTATTTTCAAAAATATAGCTTGCAGGAACCGTTTTTCCAAGATCTCAGACCCCACCTTTAAGCCTCGTTCAACCTCCAACATCTGTCGCGTAGTGGTCAAATCGTCCAGATCTGAGACAAATCTGAGCTTGATTGGCTGTAATTGTGGGAGAGCAGGGCCCAGGACACTGCTCGAATCACATATTGTGTCGTGATGCTGCCTGAACCATATATTGTTTGATCAGGATGAACTCGGTCTCGATAATGGCGAAGATGTGGCTCCAGGCTCGGACAGCAGGTGCAGAATAGAGATTGGGTTTGGGCCACGTACGCACAGAATGATAGCGAGGGGTATTAGAGGTTGTAACAAACTGAGGTCATTAGGAATTTCCGTGCATGCTGAAATATACATGTCTCTGTGACGGTCTGTTCAATAAATCTCCGATAAAGAGTCTCCTTTTTCTCCACAACAAAATCAGTTTGCGTGAAAGCTCAGTGACGTGGCGACGATCCGGTGATCTGAACACACTGAAAACCAGACTGCAGTAGTTTACAGTACACAGCTGCAGTACATGAAACCCTGCTATGATGCCATAAGCAGAGTTCAATGACCTGCATTTGGCTGACAGGAGGAGGGCAGATGCTGGCAGCCATTAACTAACACATATCACAACTTAACTGCTTAACACTGGGCCCTTTTCATTCTGCGCGCATTTGTTCCCAGAGGAACAAACACACACATACACACACACACACACACACACACACGCACACACACGCACACACACGCACACACACGCACACACACACACACACACACACACACACACACACACACACACTCCAGCTGTATCCAGAGACGTGTTTGCGCTCGCTGTGTCATTCTTTTGTCCACGTGGGAAGCTAACTTAATATACACAAACAACAGCACACACTAGCCTGCAGCATGCGCTTCCCATTATCCCAAAAGAGGATAGCAGAGTGACCTCTGACCCACTGATGGAGGCTCTTTTAGATTCTTTTCTGACCTCTTTTTGCTTCTCCTCCTGCCCCTGAACAAACTATACACTCAGTAATGGCTCATTTGCTTTATCACAAACCAATAGAAACCACCCAGGCATCCAGCCAGCATTAAAACCGCATTCTTCCTTACTGCTTTGCCATCTGGTGACCGTCACATGTACAACGGACCCGCAGTACTCATCACTTTCGATTGGGTTACAGAATAAATATAGGCTCGGGCCCGTTTATATATGTTAAACTATAGAATAAGAGGTCCTGTGAAACATTTGAATATCAAAACACTTCTCTTTCCGCGTTTTTTCATGTACCTCAAAAGGTTGTAAACTTAACTCACCTCTTTACGATTCAAGCAGTTTAAGAATGTTGATTTATTTGCCGAATAATTAAGAAAAAATGACATCAATACCTCTGCCGTCATTTATCATGCTGCCGCCCAGCCCCAGTTAGGTATTTATACGAGTGCATGTGTATTTTTGTCCTGGAGACTGATGAGCTGGGGCAGACATGCCAGAGAAATAAAATCACAAATTCAAATACAAACCTCTGGATTTAGTATCCTGCATATATCACAGTGGTCAATGTCACATCCTTAAAATGTAGACTTCTCCAAGTTTAATCTCCAGATTAAAACCAGTTACATGACTCGTTGAGAGTCGAGTGTTAAAAGAGACCGGAGGCGGAGCTCATTTCCGCCTTAAAAACATCAGGGAGCGTGATTACGCAGCACTGGCTAACTTAAGGAAGCCCGACAGTCCGCTACAGGCAGGATCTTTGTTTAATGGTCACTTATGTAAACGCTGAGTCAGTCCCTGCCTCTTCCCAACTTCAATAATCATCAAGCCGACCAAACATGACACAAAAGCACTCAAAGCAGGAAGCTCGTCAGCATGAATTTAAACGCGGACGAGGAAACAGGAGTCTGATCATAACCCCGGTACTCATGGCAACTAAGTAGCTGTTGCTGAGCGGCACTGATAGGTCAGGGGAGTCGCAAATGGGTTTTAGCATCAAAGGCAACATACACAGAGACAAGTTATCTGGGTCCCAGGGCCCGACACATTATCTGTAGTCTGTGGTCGACTGCCAGAGAAGCAAGAATGTGAGCAGCGACAGAGGAGCAACGTACGAGACTGGCCGAGAGAACAAAACACACACTCGTGTGTGTGTGTGTGTGTGTGAGCTGCACTGCCTCGAGCGCTGTTCGTTTGTGTGGCCACACATGCACGCTTGTGTGATCTGCATGTGCACAGTGCGTTTTCGCGTTTGCGTGTGTGTGTTGGGCGGACCAGATGCTGCGCTGCAGTCTGCAGGGAGCTCTAATTAGCTGCGTGTTTACAGTCGCAGACGGACAACAGAGCGTGGCCAGGCCTGCTGCTGGCCAACAAGGATGAATGTCACAGCTTACAGAGGGACAACACCCCCAAGGCAGCCAGCAAACACATCAACCGCACTATAAGGCACACACTCTTGTCTGACACGTCTATACCAAAGCAAATCGATGTGAAAACTTTGTTTTTTCAGGCACTATTTGATATTGTTTTGTGTTTTTTTCTTAACTGAAGGATTTAAACTGGTGTTAGATGTTCTTATCTCGTGTTTACTTTAAGCCAGACTCATTTACTACGTCTGACTTTGGGCTCAGTGGAAATCCAGAGCCACACACCTGCTAAAAACCACAGAAACATTAAAACCGTTGAATTCAAGAGCTGATAAGGACTGTATTTTATCCATCCTCTCATAAAAGAGATCCGTCCATAAATCCATCAGGTTTTTATGAGTTACCCAGAAGCAGGAGAGTGTGTGAAACTGTGGACTGCATGTTGATACCGGGGAGTATCGGGAGAACTGCAGCGTTTGGCTAAAAATGGGCTTTTCCTGTTTTTCCTCAGAGACGATAAGGTCATAAAAAACCTGGTCGGTTTAATCTGAGCTGTATTTTCCTACACGCACACACACACACACACACACACACACACACACACACACACACACACACACACACACACACACACACACACACACACGCACACACACGCACACACACACACACACACACACACACACACACACACACACACACACACATAAGCGGCGCTTCCCCTTTCCTCCAGTCCCACATACAGTACATTTTAGAATTCTTCAACACTACCCTCCCTTTAACTATCAAACCCTGGTTCTCTATTCTCTCCTTCACTCCCAGCCGCAGATTTTCGGCTTCGGTCTCCGGGGTGTTTCCTCTGTACTCCGCCCTCTTCCTGCGGTGCCTTTCTCAGGAGTTTCCCCTCTGAAGCCCCCCCCCACCGCCTTTCCTTTTTTCTCCAGGCACAACCCCCCCACCATCAGCCACTTTCTCTTTTTTTTCGGTCTCTACATTTTCTTCGACCTGTAGCACTAAGATTCAGCTTCCCTCTGCGCCATCATCACTCTTTTTTCTCCTGGCACATCCCTCCTTCCATCTCCGAGTACAGAAGGACTTACTTCCCATTTGTTCTCCTATACCTCTGACTTGAGGTGTCCCAGTTTCTGTCTGTGTGTTGCTGCCGTCAAGACTGAAATTATCTTATGTTTCCTAAATACAATGAAGTTCGACAGCGAGGACTGAAAATCATTTGGATTTTCTTCTGTTGAAATTTCAAACAAACAGATTCTACGTCTTTATAGGAAGATTTCTTAACTTTCCTGGAGTTATGGTTTGTAGGAATGCAACGAGTCCCTCTGTGCTTCTCACCTCAGCTGTCCCAGGTTGTAGTGCCTCATCTCGCCGTCCGTGGAGCGCGTGACGCACACAGAGAAGCACGGCTGAAGCTGCCGGAGCTCCAGCAGGACGATGGCCAGGTAGTGGATGAAAAGCAGAGCGTCCACCAGTGACACGGCGTACTGCACGATGCCCTGGTAGTTCTCATCCTGTGAAGAAAGATGACGAACGGACTCACTTCCAAACAGTCAAATGAAAATTTGGAATATCCGTGCGTAATCTGTCGATTGTGCATATTTTACAAAGACATTTCAAAGCAGAGAATTTACATGGCATTCCCCTGCAGGGATAAAACACCAGATTAAACACATGTAAGAGCAGATGTAGAGCATGCATTTCAAAAGACTCCAAATCCTTCAGACCTTCTATTTGTGTGTGTTTTCCTCAAGCATCCTGAATGATGAACCGACAGGGATTTGGAATTATGACTCACAGTAAACACACATCACTGGAGGAACCAAATATCTCTGCTTTGGTTGTTTGTGATTTTGTTAAGCTCCCGAAGGCATTAAAAATGAAAGCAATAAATATCAGGAATCCTCTGCTACTGGAGAATCTCTGCGCGTAGACTTTATATTTTTAGTTCCTCTGCCCGTGCACTTACAGTACAGGCAGTAATAGCGGTTATATTGATGCCCGCGGACCCTTTTCTTAACCCACCTGTGAGTCTAGTATCCTGACACTGTAGAAGAGCCAATAGGACACCACGAAGAGCAGCACCAGCACGGTGAGAAGGACCCGGAACACGAAGACCCGAGGGAGGCCCGCCCGCGCTGGCCGAAAGAAGAGCGCCCAGACGGCCAGCAGCAGTATGAGCAGCTTGAAGGCCACGGAGATGAAGAGGCCCTCGCAGGCCGTCCCGCAGCTCTGGAGCTTTTCTGGCCAGAGGAGGTGGGGGAGCACGAGGAAGGCGAGCGGCGTGAGGAACACCAGCAGGCCAAGGATCACAGCCAAGGTCCGGGTGAGGTAACGGCGGCAGTCGAGCCCCACGCTGTCCTCGAGGTCCTTGGTGATGCGAACAATGTCCTCCTGGGAGAGGCTGTGCTCTGATGTGCCCGTGACGGCCGTGGTGGTCTCGCCCCAGTTGTCATCCTGACAATATGGGAAAGAAAACCAAAATGACTTAAAGTAGCAGGTACATCCCCATTCCCTTCCATCACCACTCTTTTCTTGATCTTTAATCTTTAGCCCCCAAAAATCAATCCTGTCGGGC
The DNA here is from genome assembly GCF_027942865.1 of Odontesthes bonariensis. Taxonomy (NCBI): domain Eukaryota; kingdom Metazoa; phylum Chordata; class Actinopteri; order Atheriniformes; family Atherinopsidae; genus Odontesthes; species Odontesthes bonariensis. Next base: position 14,943,226 of record NC_134516.1, on the reverse strand, counting down.
AAATTTGCCTCCCAACTTTTGACTGAAACACCACTTTTACAAATGCAAGACCGGCTGTTTCCAAGCACGTGACAAAGAGAAGGAATAGAAAAGCGGGAAGTGGAAAAAGTAAACAGCGAGCCGCCGACTAGGCTGCACGCTGACGTCTGCGTCTGACTGCATCCGCAGATAATAAATGTCAGCGATGTCGGAGCGGAGCTGTTAGAGCAACACAGATAAGGACCCTTTGGATGGCAATCATAACAATCTGCTAACGTGACCCTGTGAGCTCATGCCAGCAAAAAAGAAAACTGAAAAAAAAGGGGAAAGCCATTTAATTTTTTCTTTCCCTGAAACGCAATAAACACACGCATTGTTCTTTAAGGATCGTACCTAAAAGATGTGGTCCATACTTGCAGATTAAGGGATTGTAGAGGAGATGCGTTATAAAGCTTTTAGAATGGGGGGGGGGGGGGGTGGGTCGGTAGGAGGAGGATGGTGCACTGGGACAGAGAATATCCTGCTGGCCTCCGGGTTAAAACAGCAGAGATGAAGCAGAACAATAGGAGGACCCATGCAGCATGAAAGAGTCTACTGTTATTCTCACATGCTGGTAGCAGGATTTAACATTAGATTTCAGTTCTGTGTTCACCTCCATTCACGAGGGGGGAAAAATTAGCAAAAAAAGACATGTTTCTTTTTTTTTTTCTTTTTTCGGCTCGGTTTGTAGTAAACGTTTGACTTTTTGTGAGCAGATTGAATGCTCTGATAACTTGGACGATAGACTGAAAATTCAAGTCGTCTACATTTGAAACCTGTACAAAGACGCAAACAAAACGTTTAAAAAGTGATTCCATTTAAAGCACAGTTACGGTATCATTCAAAGCCGATGACAGGTTAACTGTTGGTGTGGCTTTCACTGACAGTCTCTTTGATGAAGTCCAGCTCCGAGAGCTGTTTCGGGTTCATCTGGCCTTTGACACGACGTTGTAAATATTCGTGTCACCGTCTGCATTTCTGCGGAGGGAGCCAAGCATCCCCGCTGACCGATCTCATGAAAACTAAACCGGACTGAGGAATGCATGACTCGGGTTCAAAGTGTCAGAGCGAGCACATGTTACCCCATTCTTGCGGGCAAGAGGACACTGAGTGTACTAAAGGGGGGCAAAGTGCCTCCATCTTGTTTATTTATGGAAGCAAATAAACTTAAAAGAGGTGTTTAATGTGAGAGAAGAAAAAAATAAATAAATCAACCGAAACACAAAAAGCACTACAATAACAACAACAGGAAGACAAATGTTCCTTTGTCACACACACTTATTCACTATAATTTAAAAGATTAAGGGAGATAAACTGGCTACGGAAGAGGACGGGGCAGAACTCATCAATTATTTGTATTTCAGTCCAGTCAGCTGGAGTGGTGCTTGTTTGTGGAACGGAGCAGTGAAAGCCTCTCCGTTAATAATGAGAGAGGAGGACCACAGAGCCTTCGACCCTCTCCGCAGAGACTTCTGCAACAGGCTTTTCATTGGCACGAAGCATATATCCCCCACAGAGAACTAAAGTAAGCAAAGCCTCATTATTTTCTTTTTGTACTAGCAGGGCCGCATGCTCTGGTTACAAGAAGAGTCCCACTCCATTAAGGCTGAAAAAACGCACATAACTAATCAGCACAGGAGACACAAAGAAGGAAACCTTTAACAACGTTTCTCTCCCCCTTAATTTTAAGTTTGAAACAGTCGATAATGGGCATCGTGTGCTGAGGACATTGGACATCTCTCTTGGCTAACCGTTTACAGATTTTCAAGTCTTAATCCTTTCTGGCCGCCGCCTTGCTGTCAAAACAAGCATGCTGCGTGTTGTGTGATGACGAGAATGGAAATCAATAAGCATTAGGTTTACGAAGGAGTGCCTCTGACCACGGCGCACCTCGACATCACCCAGGGGGGACATGGCACACAGCATCTCATGTCTTCGAGCTGATCTACACTCATCACTCAAAGGCCTTCTCTTATAGCCCCGAACGACAGACGCTTAAGGACTCTCAAGAACTCCATCCGTGTTGTTACGAGTCATGAGGACGTCTAGATGCGATGGGCTTTTGTCACGTTACAGTTTGAAGGACTGGGAGAGTGTTGGAATCAATTAGAAAAATAGATTATGCTGTTGAATCCTTACTGGTGTACCGGGGCTTCCCCACAGCCAGCATGAAAAAAAAACCAAAACAGACATCGTTGACCCACATTTCCTCACGGGATTAACTGATCTGGTTCAGTGGCACATAGCCTTACCGCAAAGCCCAGTCCCAATCATCACCTGAAAACAAGTGAAACCTAGAGGAACGGCGAGTAGATGGCGAACAAAGAGGTGAGGGGGTAAAAGGGCAGATGTGTTGCAGAAATAACAACACGGTCAATTAGGGTGAGGAGAACAACTGATCCACAGAGGAAGAGAAAGTAACGAGAGATGCCCAGACAGACCAACACGTGAAATCTTCCTCTTACTACATACACCACACACAGCGCCTCGACACCTGTCAGCTCTGCTCTTGTCCGACATCACTGCAGACGAGGTTCAACAAGCAATTCCTGTGCAGCGGGAGAAGCTGAGGTAAACAGCTGAGTGACGCAAGCGTCCGAAATGACGTGTCTTCACATATGGCCGAACAAGAGGCGAAAGGAGAGAGGGAACAAGGAACAATTTCAGCCTTCATACTGTGCTGTGCAAGAGTCTATATCAGGGAATATATTGCCAGAAAAGCAGTTAATAAGAGCACTGAAACCTGACTGGGATCTTTGGCTGCCTTTTGTTCCCTCTCTGTCAAGTCTCATAGAGCAAAAATACTCTTTTATGTCTGTTTATATGGTTAACTTTGACATTTTCATTTGACACAGCAGCAGAAATATAGGAACAGATGACGTGTCTGTGACAAGCTGCTCAAAACAAAACGCCTTCAGAAACCATTTAAAACTGGTTATTAGCTAAGTTGTCCTATTTGTAGATAGAAAAAAGGCCTTTTCTCATGTATTTGGTGGGGTGGTCGAAGCTTATTCACCTGTCACTGTTGTCTCTCAGCTGATTTTGTAATACTGGCTGATTGTGTGCAAGGGCACACCAATGCTAGGCTGAGCCGCCTCTGTCTGGCATGTGTGAAATGAACACACGAGGAACAGCGGCAGTTTAAAAAAGGGCGTCTTTCTTTCACCCCCCCCCCCCCAAAAAAAAAAACTTCAAAGATGTGTGAAAAGGTTTACTGGCTCATTCCTTAAGATAGGTGCTGTTTCCAGGCTTGAAGGAATCATAGGTCAGTGTTAAGTGGCTTAACAAACAAAGAAACAACAACACATGTTCCCTTAAAAAATGGTCATCTTCAAGGACTGGATTGAAAGTGAGTGTAAAACCAGCTAAAGTCCAAAGGAAAACTATCAAAGACCTTCAGAAAGATTGAAGAACTATTGTCCGACACTGAAATTTAAACAAGAATCAGTCAAAAAAACAAAGAACTGTTGTCAAACTGTTCCGTTAATTATTGCAAGTGAGCAACAAAGTCCACATTGTTCTGCCATATCTTTGGACCTGCTTCAGAAGGCAAGAATGAGAAATTATGCACCGCTTACACAACCAAAACTAAAGAGAGCGTGAAAATTACACTCAGAGCGTAGAAAAAAATGCTGTGTCTAAAAAGGGCGCTTATCTAGCACTAAGGCAGGGACCCAGAACGGCAACACGGTACGTCTCAGCTCAGGAAATCTCTCCATCACATTCCACACCAGTAAAAGATACGGCAGCAGTAAAAACGACTGAGCAGACGCTGTGGATAAGGTTCAGAACGCAGCAGAAAATCATTTCTCTGATAAAAATCCAGCAATGCCGCAACCATGAAACAACGGCTGCTGAGCTTTAAACACTTCCAGAAAAACACTTGAAATGCACACAGGCATCAGACTGTACTACCACGCTGCTGGTAGGGTCCTGAGTCACAAGACCCTTTCGGTTCTCTTTGATGGTAATTTGTACAAGCAGCTCCAGCTGTTTTCTGGTCATTTTGTGTGAGATAAAAACAGTTAAAGTGAGAGAAATCAACCCATTTTTGCTCATACTGACCTACGGTAACTCATACAAATATACTGTACATTTAACGCGAGCACAAATTTAAAAAGCTGTCAGAGGTGTATTTTCTACCATCTGTCGTCACCAGAGCATAAAGACCTATTGCTTCTAGCAGCAAATAAACCGTCTGCTAAAAGCCTTTTTCCCCCCTTGTTCGGCTGTGAGTGGAGTGCAAACAAAGCCCTGCGTAGGAATGAGTGCATTCTGCTCGCTCCTGGGAGGCAAGGTGTGTGCATGTTTGTGTAAAATATAGCAACATGCGTTCCCAATGAGCACGTTGTCATTTAAACACAGTGTACGCCACTTGTGTGGCTGCCAAGAACTTGTCAGGGCAAGGAAGGAAAGCGTTTCAAAGAAAATGAGGCGACTGCGAGACAATGGAGGACTTGACAGCTGAGCGGCATTTGAGAGCGACGTCGAGACAATTTACAGTTGAAACAGTCACGAGCATATGAGTATAACCTCTGATTTAACAACACACAGAAGATGGTAAAAAATTTTTTTTTTATAATTGAGTGTTACAGAGCGTTTTAGCATCTCTTAACGATTTAAAGTTCTAGTTTATTCTGACTGCTCTCGTCAGCACGGTATTGTTTTAAGCTAAAGAAAAGAAAAAAAAAAAACATTGAACATTACCCGCCCAACACTGTCACGCAAATTGAACTTGGGCCACAAGAAGCTAGCCTAATATTCGCTCTTAAAAGAGGAGAAGCCATGTTTACGTCCAAAGATACAACATACCTCAGCGATGTTTATGTCCACAGTTAAAGGGATAGTTCGCCTCTTTTGACATGAAGCTGTATGACATCCCATATTAGCAATATCGTTTATGAACATTGACTTACCCCCCGCTGCGTCCTGTGAGCCGAGTTCCGGCCTCGTTTTGGTGTTGACGAAGGTAGTCCGGCTAGTTGGCTGGGGTTTAAAAAATAAAACGTTTTGCTTCTCAAAACAATATGAGTTCAAAAGAGTAATACATTTGCATCACAAAATCGTTGTGTAGGAAAAAGTCAGACCTCACAATCGCTTGGCGCTATTTTCTCTCCCTTCGTATCACTGCGTGCTGCCACCTGCCGATAGCGCCAAGCGATTGTGAGGTTTGACTTTTTTCTGGAGAACGATTTTGTGATGCAAATGTATTACTCTTTTGAACACATATTGTTTTGAGAATGGTAAATGGTAAATGGACTGTACTTGTATAGCGCTTTTCTAGTCTAACTGACCACTCAAAGCACTTCTAACACTACATGCCACATTCACCCATTCGCACACACTCATACAGCACGTCTACATCTATACACACTACGTGCTTTATAATTATTCACACAAACATTCATACACCGACGGATTTATCGGTAGGCAACGTGGGGTTCAGTGTCTTGCCCAAGGACACCTCGACATGTAGCCCATGGAAGCCGGAGTCGAACCACCGACCTTCCGATTGGTGGGTGACTGCTCTTCCTCCTGAGCTACAGCAAAACACTTTATTATTGCGACCCCAGCCAACTAGCCGCACTACCTCACAGGACGCAGCAGGGGGGTAAGAAGATGTTCATAAATGATATTGCTAGTATGGGATGTCATACAGCTTCATGTCAAAAGAGGTGAACTATCCCTTTAACAGTAAGTGATAGAGCTTCTGTTACTGCTTTGTGCCTGCTGTAAAAAAAAACAAAAAACGCAGCCATTTGCAGTTGATTCTAGTCTGACGTTGGTTGGTGGTAACTCTTACAGAGCCATCATATTAAAAAGTAAAGCATATTCTAAAATTGGTATCAGTAATATGCAACATCTCACCACAAACCACCCACATGATCTGCATTTCCCTAAATTTCACATTGATTGGTGTGGACACAAAGTCTTGGTTGTGTATATAGGACAGGCGAGTGGTTGCCTGGCATTTGAATGGGTGGAGTCATAAATATTGCATTCGTACCAGCAGCAATACTGCAGCATGGTTCAGATCCACAAAGTAATCACCGTCTTACAAACACTGAAACCAGTTTTAGTACCAAACTTTTACTGCTCTTGCGTCACGATTGGAAATTTGACCCACTTTACTTTGGCGGACGCGGATAAATCAGATGTACTGACAGAAGCATCAGATCAGAAACTGTATTTTGATGTTTAGTTCGGAGGATCGGTTAGACGATAAGCTTCCCGTCGTTGATGCAGAAAACAGACGGACTAAAAAAAAATGAATAAAAAAAAATTTCAGGTCAAACTGTGGTCAGAAAAGTTTCAAACACCAGTGTCTTCTTTCCGCATCAGCTGCGTATGCAAACAATTAATCCAGCAGCACAAACAAGGACAGCTCACTTTATTATTTCTCCATGAAAAATTCACACACACACACACACACACACACACACACACACACACACTGAGACAGATATGCTGTATACCGCTCAGAGTTCATGCCTGAGTGCACATGCGTCCCAGCTCATGCAAATGATTTCATTAGGAATTAAAACAACACTAAGCATGGAAAACAAACATCTGTTGTTTATCCAGAATAATCAGCCAACACATATTCCAGTCGCCACGGCATTGTTTCTGCTGAGTAAGAAAGCACATTAGCTAAATGGAGTGGCCATCCTTACCTGGCTTGTTTTAGCCCCTAATCCACAGCTGGCCACTGGAGGCGAGTTAGTATTAGAGTCTTCTTCTATGGTGGCGACAACCACCTCCTTTATCTCCTCTATATCCTCCCAAACCCCAAGCACCTGCAGAACTTCCTCTCCCACCTCCATCACTGTTGGCGATTGCATCCAAAAAAAAACTTGACCTCAGTGCGGCTCACACAAATGTGATGTCTGAACGAAGCCGCTCCTCTCCTTTCCCCCGATCCATCCCAGAGTGTGAATTAGAGTGCGTGACCTCACTGACTCTCCTGATCCGCAGTCCGGCCCCTCGTTTTATCCGTCTTTATATAGAAATCTCTGCCATCATGCCTCAGGAGGTATTGTATGGGACTGTGCGCTCACTTGGCACATAATGTGTAGGGGCTTTGTGATGAAAGACACAGAGCGAGGAGAGCGGGAGCGATGAGGAGTTGGGAAGGGAGGAGTGAGGAGGCAATCACACGGGCTGTCCTGACAGCAGCTGGAGTGTGAATGGGGGGGGGTAAAAAAAAGATTGATGGATAGAGAAGCACAATGCATAGAAATCTGACTCTGGTGAGGAGATTAAATCAAATACAACACCAATTAAGTGCCACTGCCATCCACATCAAGATGTGTTTCTCCCGTTCTGCTCCTTTTTTCTCCCTCTCCATCCCCCTCCTTCCCTCAAGGCATCCTCTCTCACGCTCCTCCTCGTTCTGTGTTCTGAGAACTGCCTCTTGCCTCAGCACCACTCTCCATTCATTGCTTCTGACCCAGTGAGCACTGTGGCGTCGCCGTGCCACATCTGCGCTCATACGTGCGCTTGTGGGGAGGTGAAACACAACCTGTCGGTCCAAGCAACTGACAGCGTGCCTCATCACTACAAGTCGGGTAACAGTCGACACGAAGAGGTCTGAAGAGTTCCAGTGTTGTTCGAAAACTATTAAAAACCCACCACTGCGTCACACGTTGCCCCGAGTGTCATAACTATTAATTGAGAGTACCAAATTGTATTCATCTACAGGCTGGAAATAGTCACTGACACATTAAGGCCATTTCCTCCCGTCTCATAAACTACAGTGTCCAGTTATTTTAGAGTTAGTTTGATCTTTTTTGAAAAAAGAAAAATGAATGCATGCATACTTTCTTGTGCGATATATAGAGATGGACTTTTCATGGAATACAAAGAAAATATTCAGTCATGTGAAAAAGAGAGTACACCCTCTTTCAATTCTATGGTTTGATGTTACGGGGGCACGATAGCAAATCACCTGGTCATTATCAGGTGTTAGAATTAGGTAAATACAACTTAAAAAAAACAATAACACACGATATGTTACGGTGCCGTTGGTTGTTCAATAAAAAATGTCTAAGTGTGAAGAACTATGATCTGAGAGAAACAATTGTTTGTTTGTTTGTCCATCAATCTGGGAAGGGTTCTAAGGCCATGATGGTCCAAACCATCATTCTAAAGTGATACAGTGTATACTCAACAAGAAAACACTCAAGACAGTTGAATCTCCCCCAGGAGTGGACGTCCTAGCAAGTTCACCCCAAGCCCAGACTGTACATGCTCACTGCAAAAAAAAACCAAGACTCTACAGGCCTCAGTTAGCATGTTAAATGTTAAAGTTCATGACTGTACAATCAGAAAAAGACTGAATGACTGGTTTGTTTGGAAGGGCTGGAGGAGAAAAAGGAACGTGGCAGCACAGCTTAGGTTCGTAAAGTTACATCCGAACAAACCACAAGACTTCTGGAACAATGAACTTTGAACAGATGAGACCAAAGTGGAGATGTTTGGTCATAATGCACAGCAGCTTGTTAGGAGAAAACCAAACGCAGCATATCAGCACAAACACCTCATACCAACTGTCGAACACGGTGGTGGAGGGCTGATGATTTGGGCTCGTTTTGAAGCTACAGGACCTGGACAACCTTGCAGTCATTAAGTCAAATATGAACCCCTCCGTACACCTAAGTATTCTAGAGTTAAATGTGAGGCCATCTGTCTGACAGCTAAAGCTTGGCTGAAACTGAGTTATCAACAAGACAATGATCCCAAACAGAGCAGCGAACCTATAATCCAGACTGATGCGCTGTGGTGGGACTTTAAAAGTGGGCCAAAATTCCTCCACAACAATACGATTGATTACATCTTACAGTAAACTATTACTTCAAGAAACTGCTGCTACAGGTGGTTCCACCAGCTGTTGAATCAGGGTTGTTGCTAGGCATACAGCTGTACAGGGGCACAGGCCCCCAGCCAGAACACCACCACCAACACTGCCTTATTGTATACTGAAAATGTGCCTGTAGCCTACTGGATGTATAGGAATATTTATTCAAATTTGCATGAACCTCAACAGGTTTAACAGAGCTACAGGCTATCCAAGCAAATAAAAACACCTTTGAGTTTAGCCATTTAGCTTTTCGATTCCTCCTTCTGTAGCTCATCAAACATAATCAAGTAAGCCTTTTACAAGAGGCAATATTATTAAAAAACACAGTATGCACATTGTCAACAGATCAACAGATACAAAATAATGAACAATATTTCAGTCCAGGTACTGAACATTTTTTAATCTTACTGTAGCACAGTCAATAAATACTTCCACAAGAGGGAATATTGCAAAATAAAAAGTCAAAATCTTAAATTAAGAGTACCTGATATGGTTATTCCCCTGATTGAGTAGCCTTTTAAACTAGCCTACCCAAATTTTACCCATTTATAATAGGCAGAATAGGACATAGTCTCGCGTTTTTTTCATATACCATGGAACCAGACACTGTTTAAGCCTAAATGCAAACGCTGCATATTTGGCGTAAGAAATTACAGTGGCCTAATAGGTAGGCATGGGCGTTGACACAACAGAGAAAACCATTCTCTCCCTCCACTTCACTCTCAGTTCTCCTTGTTGTTTCTGACTCTCCTCTGTAAGAATTTCCTTATGTCCATGACCACGTTGACGGCATTCCATCAATGTTGAGGCTAGTGGTTCATTCAGCCTAATACGCTTTGATTGGCAAAATGTGTGGGCTACTACCCGCTGATAAATATGACGTGCGGGCCGCAGTATCTTGCCTTCCAACTCTGATTTCGCGCGCTACGCATCACACATGGTCCATTCGCTGAACATGCACCCAATGCCTGCAAAATACAACTTCTTCACTTCACTCTTTGATAGACCTATGCAGGCTAAAGTAGGTTACGTGGTTGAAATAGGGAAAATCGGGTCTATGTTATTCTTCCTTGGCACATCCGTCTTAGCGTAGTCTGAAGGATGTATGTGGGAATTTTTACAGGGGCACAACGCATGTTTACAGGGGCACGTGCCCCGGTAAAAAGTGTCTGGTGACGTGCCTGTGTTGAATGATAGCGCTGACTGCTTCTGCATATTTAGTATTTATCTAAACAAACAATGACATAGTGTAACATGTTGCTGATTTTAAGAACTTGGTAAGGACCAGGTGACGTTTTTAAATTCCTTTCCTTACTAAAATGGAAGCTTACAGAACAGGTTTGCCTGGCTAATATAATATCGTCAATGGTTCACCTTCCAAGTTTGTCAAAGAGCTGAAGTCGTGCAAAATATCACCACTGTGCCATTGTCTGAGGTGATTTGGCTTTAAAACGGCATTTTGACACTTAGAACAGAAAAAGGCTTTCGAGTCTCGATGATATGGAAGTTATTGTAACACCACGACTGATAAAGAAGCAAGACGAAAGCAACAACTGAGGATGTAGTTCCACAGAGCTTCCACAAGCAACGACAACACACAGCCAGCAGGAAAACCATGAAGCTCTGCGGGATTCTGTTGCACAGGAAACTGAGCCAGGAGGCACTCACCAGATAGAAGGGATCCCAAACGTGGACACAAGCTCTCTGCCTCCTCCAAGAACTCGACATGGCTGCCATGTCACCCCGCTTAGAGCCTGAAACGCCGGAAGCTAGCTGAGCGCTGGTCTGCCGAGGAATGCCAAAAGTTGTGTTGCTCTCACTGTACCCTCACCGTCTGACATTCAGCTCTAGTTGGCAAACAGCTGAGGTCGCAAAGCAGCTGAGTTTAAACGGGTTGAATGAACAGGGCAGCGGGGAGGGTGGGAGGATGGTGAGACAGCGCGGGAGGCAGAGGGTCCAGGCCAGTTTTGGGAAGTCCAGGAAAAAGATGGAGAAAATTTATAGAACTTGCTCCTTCACCAAATCACCATGCGTACGTGTGGAAAACACTGACAGAGACAGCGGGACAGTATTTGAATCCTTTAGAGGCTCTACAAGAACCCAATCTAACCGTATAATTGGGTGTTAACTGCCCTTAATTTGGTTGTAAGCTATAAGGTTATGCAATCAAATCCAAGCCAAGCAAAGCAAACTGGTTTGAGTGCATTTCGAGCCAAATTGCCTTTCATTGTGCACTTGATCTCTGCACAAATGTCCACACAACCAAGTGCAGGACACAGACACCAGTGACCACACTGCACTGATCCAAAGAGCAATTAACACAAGGTTCACACAATACGAGGCTCTTCTTCTGAACACACATCTAACAATATACCCAGCTGCACTTTCTCTCAGTGCTGGCAGCCAAAGGAAGGTGCTAATTCTTAGAGAATGCGTTATAGTTTCAATATATCACACTTCTCCTGTTCGACACCCCAGACAATACCACTCCGTAACACACTCCTGAGCTGCAGAGCTGTGCTGACTTAAGCGACTCCAATCAACTTCTCACTGCGAACTGCAATATCCAGTTCCACACGACAATAAGAGCAGGATAAATTGACCCAATTACTCACACGGCTCAGTGTCAGTCCATCAGCACAAAGTCAAAATCTCGGCCATACTCACTTCCATTGTCATTTACAGACTTCCAGCCAGCAGCACAGAGCAGAGGTGGATTAACTAACTACAGAGCACAGATGCTGCACAGACCCACCTAAAGATTTTGCAGCTGGATTAGCGTTTGGAGAGGATTTTCCACATTTAGTCATTAAAATACAGCCTGAAGCTTTGGACGCGTTCCTGAAAGTAGAGCAACCAGCTCCAAGAGTTCTGTTCAAACTCATCGTGAAATCTTGACAGCAGCCGTTTTTTTCTGCCATGAACTGCAGATGCCGCCTGCAGAACGAGGTCCAGTTGCTCTTTGGCAAATATGCAAGACCATGTTCTCAACAATTTTACTGAAAAAACTTGTCAGCGCATCAGAGAGCTTGTGTCCGTTGGAGTCTCTTCTCAAAACAAATGTCTATCGTAAAGATAACAGACTAAGCAGGCTTCCACAGACCGTTTTTTCATGCAACATATATGTAGTTAGCATTGCATTAAGACTGAAAGCAGGACGCCTTGCTTTCTCCAAGATAAAAAAATCCAAGTACAAAGAAAAACAAATGTACAAAATGCTGTTGTGTTCACAAAAAAGGTCAAACCTTCCCTGTGAATGTGGCACGCTATTGTTGTGACACGTTACCACTGCCAAGTGTTAAATTTTACACACAATCGCCACAAATCCTCCCCGCCATTTCTGGCTGAGTTGGTGTTGAACTCAATCTCTCGCTGGGCTTTCAGACACATTTACATGTAAAACACCCCCCCATCCTCCCCCCCCCCTTCTATAATTCCCGCGGCGAGGCATCACAGACGCAGCCCTGAGAAACTTCTCTGCAGGATTGTGAGGACATCCCTGCCTTAAGCAATGGTGGGGCTTTGTCAGCCAAGACTCTGATTAAGTCCCAGCAGTGGAGTAATGAGCGCAGCGCCGTGCAGTGAGAGTCGGAGACGAGACTGACGCGCCGACAAGAAAACATTCGCATCCACGAGCATATGGCTCAGACACGCAAGGATTTGTGCTGAGCCACATTCTCCGTAGAATTGGTGGCCCTGATTACTCAAACTGAAGCCAAAGCCTCCCCGCCCTGTCAGCAGCAGCACTGCAGGCCGCGGCATGAATAAGACATGAGGAGCAAAATACTGAGGATGGCAGTGCTGTCTGGCGAATCCTGTCATTTGTTGAAATCAGACACAGAATGCTGGCACAAAAACACAGTACTACGTACACAGAGTCTGCTAACGAGTCTTGCCACATGAGGAAGTGAGTGCCAAGTAGGTCAATAACTGATGCCGGGTCGTCTGTGTGTGTTTGTCATCTTTGTACTTCAGCCGAACACTTGATGAAAGAGACAGTTGCACAAATCTGACTAAAACAATGACTCACTCGCGGGTAATGTGTGCGCATGCTGCTTTGGTTCTGCCAGCAGTCGAACTTACCGTTTAAGAAAGTGACTAGAAAAACAAGGCTTTAGGAATCGCATCAATGAGCCCACTCTGTGAACTCTGTGATTACAATCTGTCATCAGAGACTGAGCTGAGATCAAATTCAGGGACAAAACAACTCAATCGTCTGTGACTCCAAAGCTAACTGACAGCCTCAGGATTGACAAGCACCACTGATTCTGAGATACCTTCAGGTTTGCTCATTCCAAACGTGTACACCGTCAGTTAAACTTTGTCTCGGTTCCAGTCTGCCGATCTTGAGCTTTTGGGAGAAAGATAAAAGAAAGAACTTTTCCATTGACTGGTTTAGATTGAATAAACGAGGTCTCTGTCAACTGTCTCCAGAAGTTGGCGATATGTTGGCTGTGCTGCAGGTGGTTGAAATTAGGTGGAAAAATTGTCTTAACTGGGCGAAAAAAAATAAATCAACAACAGCTGTGGAGGACATCCACAAATGACAAATGAATAACTCTCAACTCTGGTGATACCTGGCGTATCATATCATATCCAAGAGGATGCAAGTCAGCTGTTTTCGATAGTCTGTTTTGTACAGCTGAGTCGTGTCCATCCAAATAACTAGTGGTAGCGTAAATAAATGATGAGAGACAACGACACACCAGCATGTTCCAGTGAAAGGGTTGGCAAACAGTGCATTCAATGTCAGTGTGAAACAAATTGCTGCTTTCAAAGTCGTTACGGAGAAATGATTGCTTCGAATCATATCCTCATTTCAAGGCTTTTTCTTCTTTTGCTGGACTGGTGGCTCAGTCAGTAATAAAAGGTTCACAGCCTGGCGAACAAAATGAGTGGTCTACAGGGAACTGTTTCCATTTTACTGCGTCAGTATAATTAATTCTCATTTAATACACTTTTATTCTAATCCACATCTGACTAAATGCTTATTTTACACCATGGGAACAAACTTTGCTTTAAGCTGCAAGCTGTTCCCAATAACCACGAACAGGCTGCTGTGGTTTAAGAGTGACATGATGAAACATGCCGCCCTACAATAAATCAGCCGCTGTCAAACCATGATACCTTCTCATCTGTTCATTTGATACTTCAAGCACAAGGCTTCAAATGCACAATGTGATTGGTGATCGTCATCTTTGAATATTACCTCAAATAAAAGCACAACATCAGCCCAGGCAGCAATCAAACTTAATCAATGAGTTCGACGAGGATGTCTATTTAGTTTGTTTGAATAGATTTCATTTTATTTGCTCAACACTCCATTCCTCATCATTTTTTTAAGCTTCTGAGTACAGATGGAGGTGATTTTACACTCTGCAGAAATACTGCACAAACCCTAACTTTTTCTTATCCCTCAACCAACCATAACCCCAAATTATTTAAAAAGACTTAATTGTTACTACTTCTTACATTACAGATGGTGAAAACAAGATTATGTTTCGGGTTTAAAGCAAGACGTAAAACTCACGGTGAGTAATTGGCCGTTGCTCATTTCATTTCACCGTGACTGTTATTGGACTGACAGCTCCCGCCTCGTGTGCTTCCCTTATTTCACGTCTTAGCAAGCCGACAGCAGCAACCAGCTCGGCTGGCATGTTGTTATCTGATCGATCTGTCTGACACTTAATCTGCCTTTTATCCGAATCCAAGTAACATAACAAAATGACTGTCTGGCTTTTTAAACTGAAAAATAAGCCCGCAGACTTTCTATTTGCCATCGACAGCTATGAAACAAAGACTCAATACTGCAGCTTGTATTTTTCAGCAAACATTTTGATTAGACATTTAACAGTTTAGACATTTGATGTTTTCCCGACACGTGCCAAAATTTAAAATATTCAACAGTTTCTTACCATATACTTCTCTTTTATTAAATAATCCATCACATAATCCATATTTTGATCTTGCATTTGTACGCATCCAAGTTGGCATGTTTTCCCGAGGGCAGAGTGTGTAATCTGACTGACCGGCAAATGCAGCGGCTGTTGTTTTGGCTTGGCCTGGTCCATTTCAGGAGGGACAACTGCTCACCCTGCACCGGCGCACATCACTAACTGACCAATCACTGCAGTAAAATACAGGGTTTGCCTTTAACTAAATGGATAAAGCAAAAAACTCGCTGCATCCATTTCCTGTTGCAGACATGTGTCAGAAACACACTTCCTGAGAGAGTGTTCTCCGAAAGTGGACTGGCCCTTCTGGCTTTTGCCTTGAAATACCAGATGGCCCGTCTCAGCCCAGGCCGATAAACACAATAATCATTCCAAGTCGTTGTGAGTAGCGACTGATA
The DNA here is from genome assembly GCF_027942865.1 of Odontesthes bonariensis. Classification (NCBI taxonomy): domain Eukaryota; kingdom Metazoa; phylum Chordata; class Actinopteri; order Atheriniformes; family Atherinopsidae; genus Odontesthes; species Odontesthes bonariensis. The sequence goes on along the minus strand of NC_134516.1, from coordinate 14,927,996 downwards.
AATCTCTCCAAATCCTTTGCAAATCGGACTAGCCCTGTTATCCGTCCGTAAAGACATACATACAAACATACAGTAAATTGAGGGGACAGGTAAGATGAGGTGAGGGGTAATTCAGTAAAAGGTGAATAAACGTGTGGTGTTAGTGGAAGGCCTCAGAAGGAGCTTGGTACAGTGTTTGTGTGTGAATTCAGCCCTACCTGGACCTGCTCGCCCCGAACAGCCGAGTCGCCCAGCAGCGGCTCTGCTGGCGGCGTGTTTATTGTGACGGACTTTTCTGAGCGGCTGTCTTTGCTGCGCGACTTGTGGCGGTCCCGGCTTCGCTCCCTGAAAGAAAAAAAATGTTTTTTTTTTAAGAGGATTACACCTTTAAAAACTGTTATCACACAAATTTAACATCACAGAGGCAACGGGTGTGTGTGGGGGCACTCCTGAAACGTAAAGTTTGTAGTTCAGTATCGATTAATCTCCCGATTCTCTTTGAAGCCCCTTTCACACTGCCGAATAACCTGCGTTTAATTCGCGAATTTAGCGTGTCCGCTGTTGCGTTCACACTGCCGACCCGGGCTGCCACGTCAACTTGACTCGCCTTTCGACCCGCGTCGGACCCTAGTCTTTTTGCCGAGCCGAGTTTGATGTGAACGCAATCGACGCGGGTCGGACGTGGGCGTGGCGTGACGTGAGGAGTTTAAAAGACAGAATGGACAGCTGATTCAGAACAACAGCGACAGGTGAGGACAAGTTTCACTCTGTTTTAGCCTACATCAAGTTGGAGACATTTTTTAATATGGCCAACTGGGGAGACAAGGAGGTCCGCGAGCTCCTCAGCCTCCGAGCAGAGGACGTTATTTTCCGCCACATTTCGGGGACGGTGAAAGATGGACCTCTGCTGGAACGGCTGGCGAGAAAGATGGGAGAGCGCGGTTTCCCACGCACCGTAAAGCAACATCTCCATGAACTGCATATACAATTGCATAAACCATATCTCAAGGTGTCCCGCCATCGTTTGTTTGAAAAATTTGATGCAGACAGGTGTATTTAACCCTACCTCCGACGCATAGCTTGTGCCTACGTCATTGTACACGCCCAGCATTTTATGTGTTTCGTGTGACGCTCTGCCACTAGGCAACGCCCCCTGAACTCGGCTTCAGGCGACACGGGTCACCCTGACACGCCAAGCGTTCACATTGTTCGACGCGGGTCGAAGGTGTAATTTGGACCCGCTAAGGTAGCGGGTTGCAGTGTGAAAGGGGCTTGAGATTCAACCCGTTAGCTGCTTGCCCTACCAAAAGTTCAAAGTACTGATGAGGTCCATCACGGTTGTCTAAGCTTCAGGGATATGCTGAGCGACCACAAATCCCAATGTGAACTCTGCTCCACATGCACCCCATCCTTCCTCATTCCATCCATGTGAGCTGCAACATATGAGCTCCATTAGCTGTGCTGACCCCCTGTAATTACAGCCCTAATCCTGTGTAGAGCGTGAACGGCAGGTAACCCCATCCCCAGCCCAATATCCCCCCATCGCCATATGGCCCAATGCCAACTATGCAGTTCCATTACCAGAGAAAAGCTCTACAGGCTCAGTTAATCCCTCATCTGTCTCCTTCCCCCTCTGGCTTGGACGTACAGTGTGCAATGGTTTCAGCAAGCCGCGCGGATAAAAACTGTCCGTTTCTAACCTCGCTGTTTCACAGTAATCACTTGCTTTGTGGCCGATCTTAATTCCACAACGCAGCACAAGAGTGCACATCCACATTTAAAGGGCTTTGGCACACACTGAGCAAATACAGAGAAACAATCAGGATTCACTTGCGAAGGACCTTAAAACAAAACAATGAGTCGAAAGATGCCGTCTGTAGGACTCAGGAGAACCTAAAGAGTTGGACAATTATTTTTTCCGCATTTCGTCAAAGGGTCTCTTATTATAATCTGCACCCTAATTTGAGCCAATGCTGACACGAAAACATTGATAGGATCAGCTCAAATCTTTGCAGTCTGACAGGAAATGCCATAAAAAATCCTGTCACAGATAAACAGAATCTGGTGCCTTTTTTGTACCAAGACATAATAAAACTGAGTAAATAAAAAATAATCTGTTACTGACAATAATACCGGGTCCTAAAAATGGGTGAATACAACCTCAAAGCTGAAGAACGTCACATGACATAATATACCGTGTCACGAATTAATTTAACAAAAACCAGAGCCAAAATGCAGAAAAACTCTACAAAACTTGTAGCATCATGTAGCCTCTGAATCTGGGCTTAGTTTTTGTCAAATGAACAACAACCAAGTGTAATATGCCACATGTTGTCGATAACCCGGGTTAAATTAAACTCATTTTAAGACCTGGCAAAGGCTGGAGGTTTTTTTTTAATTCTGTCCTAACTCCCTATACTAGAAAGAGGGTGCACTTTCTTTTTCACATCACTGTAAACTACAGCCTAACCCTGAACCGTAAATGACGACAATAAAAGACTCAAAAGGAGTCTTGAACTCTCTTCTCACACAGTTCCCAACCACAAAACGAGGGATATCCTGTCTGCGGGGGTAATGGAGGAAACAGCATGATTGACAGCGGTGGGACTATCACCGTCTAACATAGCCGCATTGGATCTCTGTGTTTTTTTGGTCAAAGGGTGTTAACCAGCCTGCTTTCCGCCTCTATTCTTGTACTTCCTTTTAAATGTGGACTTGATTTCCTAGAGATAATCGTAACAGAGACTATTGTTTCTGCACACAGGGAAAAAAAAAAAAAGAGAGAGAAAAAAGCTGCCTGCAGAAGCCTCCTCCTCAGATGGAGTGACTGACATGTTCTTATCTGGTGAATCCAGGACATTAGGAGGTTGATGGCAAGCCTTTAAATATATTACCACAGTCATTATTGCTTTAAAAAGTATTACTACCATCGTAATCACTGTGGTGATGGTTATTCTAGCGGGAGCCATCATCAGTCAAACGCTGACGCTGATTGCTCTTATTAATTGGGGAGGAGCGCTGAAGGAAAGGGAACAGGGATGAGCAGCCTTTTTCTCCCCCGAGACAAAAAAATATATATGGTGGGGAAAAAAATAAAACTGCCTGGTTCAAAGTGTGTATTTTTGCAAGCTAAAGGAAGCTGCAAGTGCACATTAAATCAAACGGATTACAACCTGCTTAGTAACCAAACATTACTCTCAGAGCAAAAGGAACCCATCATTAACAAACCACCTTAATTTGAGGGGTAACAATTACGTTTAAAGAACCCGTAATTCACGAATAAAGGTTTCGACAGTGTGCAACATTACACAGCGCGCAGGGTTTTGTAAGCTGATCGTCCATCTCTTTTCTGCAGACCTCAGACTCTGAGCCGGCCAACACATCCTGAAACCCTTTTCAACCGTAACAGTGAAGAGAACCGCGGTTTAAAAGCACAAGCTAAATGTGCAAGCTACGTAGTTCAGAGTTTGGGTTTTCCCTCATGATGCTCATCTATCTATTAGTATTAGTATATAAGTCCAAACTGTTCATTTGACATGTAATTTTGGTTCGGCTTTGTTGTGTTTGACGTTAGTTTCGAGTATCAGTGTTAAGGAGGCCAAAATTAATGTGACATGAGCACAGTCGCTGGTTTTCTGGAAGGTGTTTCTGCACCTTTAGTTTCCTGCCAGAGCTGTGAAGACCTCCTTTACTTCCCTCGCTGCTTTTCGACAAGAAACTAGAACCAAAATCAGCACTGTGTTGCACTCAAACAATACGTTTAATGCTGAATCACTACTGATAAGTCGAGAATGGCCATTTCACATCATCATCGACCCAGAATGCACTGCATGCATGAAGTAATGGTGGCTACTGTGGTTCAAACTATGTGATAAATATTGAAGATGTTGAAAAAAAAAAAGGTTGTAAAACTACCAGGTGGATAACGAGGTATTTCTCAACTCTCTATCACCGTGTCTCTGCACAAAATCAATCCACTGAGAGCCCACTGCCAGTACTTACTCCTGAAACCTGAAGTACTTCAAACCTCTGGGCTGTGCTGCAGGCTGTTCACTGAATGAATTCTCTGTGTGTAGTAACTCCAGTAAGTTCACACACACATACAGTCCCATAACAGCCGGGTACAAGATCGATAACTCAACCTTCCCATCCACCATGCACGGATCTGCTTCTCTGAGCCGGTGTGTTGCCAGGTCTGCTGCTTATCAGCTTCACTCCTTCCAAAATGAAAGCAATTTTTCTTGTTCTTATTATTTATCAGAAGACAGCTCAAGTTTAACAAATTCGAGCATTCAAGATTAATCATATTTCTGTGGTGAAAGTAGGACAGTTAGTTGGCGAGTTGCTAGTCTGAGGCTAATGAATTATAGTAGGCCTATTCACAACGTTTCAGTGTCAGCTTTTAGACCTGCAAGAAAAGAAAAAAAAGGAAAAATATCTGAAAACTGATGAGAAACAGTCCATCTCCACAATTCAGTAAAGCAGTTATCTGCCTTTCAATGTGTGTAAAGCAGCTATTGTCTAAAGCACATGAAATGTTTCCAGGCATATCTCTGAATTTGATTTACTGATTTTAAAATTAGAGTTGGAAATTCATTAAAAACGAAAAAGCAGGACATAGTGGAAAAAGTTTAGATAATTCAAACTGTACGTCCCCAAACTAAAGTTAGAAACAAATATTCTCCATATATGATGCTACTTGTTTATTAAAGGACATTCAACTTCAGCCTAAATGTTTCAGCTCGGCGTCTTTTTGTCACTAAATGCATCTTTAGGAGTTTCCAGAGAGTGAATTTGTCACCAAATAAGTGAACTAAAACTAGCTTAATTAGCCAGATAGATACTCAAGCTGGAATTAAGATGTATTTGTTACCTTTTTATCTGAAATCCAGGACCCCTCCAGGCAAAATTCCAATGTCACTAAAACCTTATTTTTCAATGTAATGTGATGGGTAACCCTGACTTGGCTGGTCCTCCGCTTGCTGGCAAGACAATGAATGTGAGAGAAAATAGTGCAAAGCTTCAATGTGGTGACACGGGTAACAGAAAGAAGATTTTTCTAAAACGTGAGCTGTGTATCAACACAGGTGGGCAGACCTGAGACCAGCCAGGTTGTGAAATTGAACAGATTGGCCTCTGTTTACCGCCTGCTCCCCTCCTTCAGGCGTTTTTTTTCTTCCCTCCCTACAGCAAGCTTCAGGGGGAGACCTCACCTCACCTCACTAACACATACACACACACACACTCCCTCCCACCCATTTCACATCGTCTTCCTGCCTCATTGGCATGCAGCCGGCTGGTTGGTACTCCAACAGCGTGCTGGGCTGTGATTTGATTAATGGAATCTGACTTCCAGCGTGGATCCCTGAAATGGGTTTGGCTTTTTGGAACAGTGACGCTGGGGAGAGCGGCAGTGGGGGCTCTGCGAGGGCAGAGATGTCTGGCGAGCTGGGGAAGAGTCCTGTCAGTTAGGTTCTGGCAGAAACATTTCCTCCAACACCTGAGGTTGAGTGTGATCACGTTCTGCAGCTGACACAGAGGGAGGGTGGTGGCAGGAAGGCTACTGAAGAAGTACAGCCAACTACAGAGGCACGCCAAACTATCTGCGGTCCAATTTGGTCTGCGTTTGGCTTGCAGGACAGCCCAGACACCTGCATGTCCCAGATTTATGTTATCGTGGCCATCTGAGCCGAGGCACCGGTGGAAAGCTTGGCCGTTGCCAAATGACACCAAGTAAAAGCTGGCCAACCTCTCATCCAACTGGATCGAGCTAATAAGCAAGTTAGAGAATCAGGAAGCAACAGTTAGAACAAACAGTCGAGGAAAGAAGCAAATAACCGTGTGTGCATAAGTTTATATAAGTTATATAAGCATATAAGTTTAACTAGGTGTTCCATTGGCTCGTAAAGCAAATCTGACAAATCTGGTTCACAAATAAATCTGGGATATCATATCATTCCTGGGAAGATGGACCAGAAACAGCTGATCAATACCCCCTAATGTGCATCATGTCTTCTTCTAGACGGGAAGAAACCACCTCAAGCGAACACATCAACCTTTACGGATTCTTATTAACCTTTTCTCTTCCGGATCTTCTAAATGTAAATAAAGAAAAACTGGAAAGCCCCAAAGGAAATCCGGGAGTTGATGCTGAAACTCTGAAGTGTTTATCTTTTGAAAGTACAAAACAACTCAAGCTGGGACGGTTTGGAGGTAAACTTGGCAGGTAATAGAGGAGAAGAGATGGATGGTTCTCACACGGGCACTGGCCTCGGCAGAGATTCCACTGTGAGAGCTATAAAGCTAAGACTCTGAAATCAGACACAATTATCAACCTGTTTACACTCTGTTTTTGTAAGTCAGACCCATTGACCGGGCCAATTCTAAAAGAACCTGGAAGCAGGTAAGCCCGGCTCCTCAGGAGGAAAGGCAGAACTCTGTGGAACTCTGCCTGGAAAAGCTCCAGTTTCCCAGGGTTACATTTACAACCGTTTCCTCTTTTGCCAAATAACCTGCAGGTCCAGCAAAACTTCATGTGGAATTTTTATTTCAAACTGTTATAAACAAGAGAGAGGCAGCAGACATACATTTGAGATCCTTTTTCGCTTTAATTTAAGTCATTTATCCAATTAAACATTTTACACATGTAACTTTCGAGAACTCCTTCATTCATTTAGGGGCCTCTGAAAGGTATTGACTGAATTAGCCTAAATTACTCACTTAGTCCCTTATGAGTTCAGTGTGCTGCCCTCTAATTGGGAGTTGCAGCAATCAAAAGAACCAATTTTCCACATGAGCAGCTGCCATTATGAGATTTTTGACTTAATAATCGTTTAAACACTAAAATCAAAAGGGGTGAACACCAAACCATCGCGCTCCCAAATGGCTTCAACTCCCTCACCGAGAGGAGCTGCAGAGCTGAGGGCCTGCAATCACTTCTGCAAGAAGAAGCTCTTTTTCCAAGGATTTACTCAGCAATAGACATATTTCCTAAACCGGTGATAATGCATTAAAGAATGCACGAGAGAGAGCAACAGATGAATAAACTTTCAGGAACGTGCCGTTTGTGTCGGTATTCATCTGTTTTCCGGCTTCGGGGTAATTAGACGACAGCGATCCGGAACTGCCCCACATGTGGCATGCCTCGCCATAAAAAGATTACCTCCACAAGGGGTTTCAAAGGCAACAATTTGGCTTTTTGTGTATGAAATTAGAGGCCAGCCGGTGGTTTTGGCATCGCCGTGGTGGCAGCAGAGGAGCAGGCGAGTGGAATGGCGCCTGGCAGGGAAGCCCATATGCTCCTTTCCAATTGATGTCACTCATTTGAAAGGCTTCAGAAACAGCACGGCAGAAGAGGACACGAGCTAACGCGACCTTAAAAGTCTCTTTCTAACAAATCAAGTCCACTTTCGCCCAGAGTCCCTTTGAGCTTCAAGGGCACATTCCTGCCCTGGGGAATGCAAGCGATACGCCTGCGCCTACCCATCCTCAGAGTCCAGCGAGAGATCTGTCTTAAGGGTTGGGGGGCGGCGGGAACCTCGGGGAAGACGTCCAGAATGAATGAGAACACGAGCAGCTGCGGCGTTCGTATCACAATGTGAACATGGGAGTAATAATTGAGTGTGGCTACGATAAGGAGGAGAGGAAACGGATAAAGAGGGCAGGCATGATAAGGATACCAAGTGAAGGAGAGGCCGATGACATGAGAGGTCCCTAAAACGGCAACAGGTGTCAGCGAGAATGGGAGCGGCACCAGAGGACCCATAGAGATATATGACGGACGTGTCAGTAAGGGCTGACAGTGAGCCGTGAGGGGCTGTTGTGGAACACGACCCGCCTCTCCAATGACCTGCTCTCATCTCCTCTCAGGCTCTCGACGTATCCGCTGAGCCATCACTCAGTCAGGCCTCTTCAGCACCTGTCTCCTGCTGCCTTCCTGAGGCCTATCAACCGCAGCCATTTGGCCGATGACAGACTAATGCACCTACAAGAGCTGCGAGCTCTGCACATGCAGGGCATGAAGGGGAGCCGCAAGAAGTAGGATCGTGGAAATCCGACTGATAGTGTTGGTTTGTCTTTCGAGTCTTTTCTGTCTTTAGATTCCCCTACAGAAGAGAATATGTGCACGGATATTTGAATATACTGGCGATTTGAACAGGAATAATGACAAAGTGCGTATTATTACAAAAATCCCATTCCCGGGTGACATTCTGCTTCCCGCAAACACGACCTTCTCTAGATTAAAACAAATTTAGTCCATCGTGGAGTTCCTTATCTTGTGGGATTTAAACTGAACTCTTATTCCAGCATTTTCACATCCCTTGCATCTGTATTCACTTTCATATTTTGAGATGACCAAAAAGAGACTACAGAAGGATACATTGCAACTTCTTTTCTTTTGAATTTGGAACATGCATTTATCCAGGAACTTAGAGCACACTTATCATTTTGACACACGAAGACACAAAATAGCTGACGAGGATTAAGTCGTACCCGTGCCTGTGTGATCCCCGGGAGCGCCCAGAGTAGTGAGAGTAGCCCGAGTAGGTGGACTCTGTATCCATGGCGATGGAGTCCTGCTGAGGCAGATGTACGGACACTGCTCTGTTCGACCGCTGGCAGACGCAGCGGAGCCTTGTGTGCTGTCTTGTTGAGCTAGAGCCGATCGATGGGCCCCGCTCAGGAGGCTGAGGGAGGTGGTGAGCTGTCGGCAGTCAGGCTTGAAAGGGACCCTGCGGGCGCCCGGTGAGGAAACATCAACCTGGAGGGGTAAAGGAGGGAGGCAGACAGACGGGGAAAAATTTCAATTCAAAATGTGAAGTGTCTGGGAAACCTGCCCACATGTGACTGTTAGAGAGGAGCCAAGAAGGAGACGGTGTCTGACACAGACAAAATCAGGCATTCAAGTCGCAGGCTTTTCATCACATCAACACCCCCCCCCCCATGCATTCTAATCAGTATTTTTTAGCTCTAAACCTGCACGATGACAATAAGCAGCCCAAAGAAGGTCGCTCTCCAGCTGAGCGCTCCAGATAAAAGAAACACCTCAATTCTGAAGCTGTAATTTGCTCTCCTCCCCCCATCTGGCTTGCAGCTGTTGTCCTGAGGCAGTAACAATTCAGGAATAACATCAACAAGTTTTACGCCAGACCATGGTGGATGTAAAAGTTTGTTATTTTCGAAGGAAGTAGCTTAACGAGACGGAGGGGATTCCACTTTGAGAAATCCCCAGAAATGCTCCAAACAGAGGTTACCATGCTCGTGACGTGCTACCGCTACAACGTGCTTACATGGCGATGTTCTGCTGGGAATCCCGGGGTCAGGCCTTTCAGGTGCACACAGCTTAAAAAAAGTCTCTGAGACAACCGTATAACATAACATATTGTTTTACAATAAAGACAATATATGGAGCCGTTACCCGAGTGTGTTTGATTTGGTATGGTCAGACTACGTGGGAAACCATAGTTTACACATCACCAAATGAAACATGAGAACCGGGAAGAGGTGTTTGAAGTAGAAACAGTTGACTCAGGGTCAGACTGAAAGCGCATATTTGAGAGGGGGACAGCGAAACATGAGTCATAGATGACTCAAGGCTTGCTTCCATGTAATTAACCTGCAAGACACACACACACACCCACAGCCTCTGAAACTGCTTTGAGAGACATGCAAATACACAAGATGGTTAAAACTTAACTCAACAACTACATCATTTCTGTTTCTGCACTTTGAGCCTGCCCGCATACACTCAACATGAAACAGTTCAGTTCTGCAGGGAGGAGGAGAAACATATAACCGGGCGGTAAATCTCAACTCATATTAACAAGAGACCCGTCCCCCCAGCGTCCAGTTATTATCGTTTCAGGTGACGACTGCGCACTTTTCAATTAAAACGGATTTTAAAATCTTCCATTTCACGGTCTGAAGCCTCCTTTCTGCAGTAAAGCCGTCGGGTCAGGCTTCGAGTTGGAGCGCGAACTTGCAGATTTGTGGCTGATTTATAGCTTGCCTTAAAGGTGATGAGAAACTGAACCAACCAGCTCTCTTCTCTGCTAACCTGTGCGAAAGAGAAAAAAAAGTCACTTAGCCACACTAAGTGAGCAATCTGCACTCCCTCTCTGCCACTTTGAAACATACTTCACTGAGTCCAAAAATACATTGTAGCACAAAACATCTAACGTGACCCAGTTCTAAGCAGTGCGGTGTCGGCACTTCAGTGACTGCTCTGTATCTGTGTGTTTGTGTGTGTGTGTGTGTGTGTGTGTGTGTGTGTGTGTGTGTGTGTGAGAGTGTATGAGCTGCTTGTATGACGGTCAAAGAGTCCAGAAAAAATGCTTTGAAGGTTGTGTCGCTGCATATTTGGATGTGCTCATCCTGCAAATCATTTTTAAATGCCTGAATCATCCTCAGATGGTAACAAATCCTCCTTCAACTGGTTCTCAGCAGTGTCACAAGCAGCAGCTGCACTGTCGATCCTGAGGATTCCCACAACCGAACAGAGGCGCAAGCCCTCTCTGAAGTGAAAAGAGCCAGATTTCTTTTCAAATCGGAGACTGGGTCTAAATATCTAAGTGTTGTTGTAAGTTTTGCCGTTAGACGACTCTTGTGTACCGTGCACCAGTCTAGATCCAGCCCTCGTTTCTTTACATTTTGCACCCAAGAAGCCAGACTGCCTTGAAATCTTTTGAAGTGGTCTTACAGCAATAGTTTTGCAGACTTTCTGGGGGTTTTCTTTGAACATTGGCGGCTTTTTCCACCCATTTTAAGGGGAATACATTTTTATTTTGTCCGTTCAGTCAGCAAACGTTGACGTATGGAGCATTCAAGCACAAAAAGGGCACCTAACCGAAGCTATAAACCAGCGTTGTGTCTACACACAACAGACAACTTAGCAAAGAATAAAATAGCATCTTTATGCACTTTGTTATAAGCAGCGTGTCGCAAAAAAAAACCACACACACAAGGTGATCCTGTTCTGGAAGACTCATTTAAGATCTGACAAGAGAGCTTGTGTGAAAGAATCGCAATGAAACTGCAAGCCTGACTCCATATAATAGTATGAATGGCACTTCTTTAACACATCAGATCTATTCTGTTTTATCTGAAAGCGTTAGGGACACGTGTGATGGTATATTAAACAAGGAAATGAGTCAGCCTGCAGTGTGTTTGTTCAGCTCTTTCAGAGATGGAAACACAATGTAAATGGCTTTATCAATATCTGAGGGCTCTTGTACTTCAAGCAGGCAGTCGTCCGCCTCTCTTGTCTTTTCCGGCGTGTAATGCTCCGTCGGCTCTGTTGCAGTCCGTCCACGTTTATTTCAACATGCTGATACATGTCGAATGGGTTCCTGTTATTGAATAATGGATAGACTCCTGCTCCGTTCTGCACTGCAAAGCGACGTCCACTCATGCTGGCAAACGTATCGAGTCGTAGCTGGGAGTTTTTCCACATGCCCTTGATGTGAGGAGGCACAGCAGGGGGCAGGACTCGACATTTACCATTAAACTGCATTTGGGCATGTGGAAATTTGTCCGAATTGAAAACCATGTTATAATTCTTGTAATTGCAATTGTATAACTTGTGGACCAATCAGACTCTGTTGTTCTCCAGCATTGGGATTTACAATCTCAAACACACAGCACAAGTAATCAGCTGAATTTTGGTTTCATATGTTCTTCCAACCCCGTAGGTTTTTTTTTTTTTTACATAGCTTGTGGGAAAAGAGCCATATAAGCTTAAAAGAAACAACAAAAAAAGAAGAAGCAGTGCGAGATGACTTCAAAGGGACACGACAAAGAACATTTGGAAAAGTTTCCCTGGATCCGCAACAATCAGGAGAACGACAGCGTTGCCCATTACTTATCAGGAGTTCCAGAGGAAAACTAATATGTAAATTAGAATAAAAGAAAAGATACCATGTCATTTAGGAGCCTGTCAGTTAAGAGTTTTTTTCCCCACATACATATATATATATATATATATATATGTATGTATATGTTCTGGCGAGGCTACCAAATATGTGACAACCCACTGACTTAATGCAGATCCTCAGGATCACAGCTGAAAGGCTTGTTACTGTCAGCAACTAAGTTTAGCAACTTTTTTTTTTTTTTACCAGAAAGCACCTGTCGAAATATGTGGCAACTTTCTGTGCAAGACTATCTGTTCGCCGTGCTGCTCCTCTCCGCTTCAGGAACAGAGAAGGAGACCTCACATCGCTGCATCACCTCTAAAAATACACACTTAAATGTGACGGCTGACTACTCGACCAGCAGTGAGTGGCAGAATGAACAAGGACCAAGTGACGGTCGACGGGGCATTCTGTTGCAACACAGATAACACCGAGCAAAAAGGTGTTTTGTGAGATCTTGTTAGACAATGTACGGGCTCATTTTAGGTGGTTTTAACCTGTTTTGAAGAAGACTTAGAAAACATAGCCATTACATGGAATTACAACCTACAGATCTACAGAATTACAACAACTAGCAACTTAGCCTATCCACCATTTTCTGGTGACACTATGCAGCCAAGTTTATCCACTTCAAGCTATTTCAAGGAAAAGTGTCTCCTTCGCTTTTCTCTTTCTTCGCGAAATATCTATATTTTCTTTAGTGGTAAGTGAAAACATGACTACACAGCTTAACATCCTACCAGTGCTCTTGTAACTTGTTAGCTGATCCAAGTCTATTCATGCGTCCCAGTGCTGGAGCTAATTATTCCCTTCAATCGAATTCAATTACATCTATTCATCCCAGATAATAAATTATATTGGTGCAGTAAAAAACAATTGTTATAGATATGTTGACGTCTTCAAAAAAATGAAGATGGCAAACTTTTGGAGTCGCCACAAATGATCTGGGGTGTTGTTCTGTTGCTTAGCAACAACTAAGCTGATGATGTCGCACACAGGCCAACTCTCAGTAGACGAAGATTCCCAGCCGACGGTTCAACATCTCTCTGTCTGCCTGTAGAGTCTGACAGACGGGCAGAGAGGGGATAGAGTCATTCCTGCTGCATCCTCATCAGGGATGAGGCCCAGATCCATTTTATCTACCAGTGATCTCATATTTTATGATAAAGGGAGGAAATGGCTTAAACCTCCCCCTTAAAAGGTTAAATGAGAGCTATGATGAACTCAAATTTAATGTTCTCATCCGATAATAATAACTAATGTCGATGCATAATGATGGATCACTTATTCTGAGGTTTGTTGAGTAATGTTATGGTCCTGCAAGTATAGTTACAATAATTACCTTTGAGCCTGTGACAGCTCTCATCGCTAAGAAAGCTGGCCTGCTGCTCTACTGCTGGGATATACCTATTGAATAATCCCTGCTAAATGATGCTGGCACATCACAGAGGAATTTCCAGTACCAACACCTGGTTTGATCCTCTTTAAAGCATGGCCACCCAGCTAAATAAAGGATTATTAAGGTTAATGAGTACAGGGTCCAGGTTCAGTCAGAGTTCATGAGGAAGTAGAAAGAGCAGATCACTTAAAAGCTAATTGATTATCTCCCTCTTGTGTAATTCTCTAAAAAAGAATGCAGAGTTCTGTGTCTTCACCAGTTCGGATGATTCACACTGAGAACACTTCCTGAACGCAGACCCATCAAGAGGCTTGGGTCTGAGGTCTGCGCTTTAAAGTGGAACAGGATATGCCGGAGTCCTCACATGTGGTTTCTGTCTTTGCCTTGCCAGAAAAAAAATGGTAAGCGGAACCACTTCAAGTTTGACTCCGCAGCTGAAATAGGAATCCCCTGCTCTGGAAGGGAGGGAGGGAGCCCCGGCAGGTTCTTCACAGTAATCCAAGTCTCCCGCAGAGCTGCCGGCATGTCTGTTTGTCCTGGCATACACTGGTAACAAGGAGTGGGAGAGGAGGAGGGGCAAGATTCTATCACAGCAATCAAAGAGTATACTCTCCCACAAGCCAGTATCATTCACTTTGTAACACAGATCAGTTAACCAAACGAATCCAAAAAGCCCACAAAACACTTACAGACAAAATGACACTCAGTAGACGCGTCTGCAATCTGACCCAAGCGTACACCCGAGGACAAAAACAACAGAGCAGACATCCAGTGGCCCGAACCGGGAACACGAACAAAAACAAGCCGAGAAAATTCTCTCGTCTTTCAGAGCCGAGCCGAAGCAAAGTAACGGCGGATCAATGAGCCATCTGCCGCCAGTCACCGAAAACAAATGCAGCGCTGCTCGGCTTCCCTTTTCAATTCGTTGCCAATAAAAGCTCAAGTGAATACATGCAGATGCCTTCACTCTGCTGAGTTGTGCTGACTTTGGCAGCTGTGGTGCAACTTAAATCAAACACCATAAATCTTACTAATGTCATTGTTACTCTTCAACAAAAGAGGCTCTGAATAGTTTCAGGCTTAAATTGTCATTAAATTTGGGAATTTTTTGTGGCTTGGCAGAAGGTCCTGGAGAAGCACCGCAACATCTGATTACGGATGCAACATGACACGAAGCACTGAATCTTCTCCCGCCTTTCCAAGCCGAACGACATCGGGGATAAGTGCAGTGTTAGCACAGTCCTACTGATGGACTGATGGTTGAGCGAGACTGGAAAACGCAGTCATCCCACTGAGTCAAACAGGAACAGATGAAGTCACACTTTTGTCTGGAAAGCCAGTTCTGGTGTAAGCAAACACATAAGTTACAGGGAGACTGATAAGGAGCAACAGATTAAAGGATTGTTACCTTCATCGAGGCTTCCAAAGTCAACAAGTAATCGTGTATTATAATTTTCATTAGGAAAAATTAACTGATTTTTGCCATAAACAAGTAGCCGTATTACATATAAAGCACAAGCTGCAGACCTAAAGGACTTCAGACTAACTTTTCCATTGAACCATTTCCATACACACCAGTATAAGTAAGGTGTAAGGTCCTGTAAGTAAGTGTAAGGTCCTGGTTGTGTTAGCATTTCTGGTGCATCCAGGGGCCTGTGATACGGAGCAGGACTCCTGGCTTAGCAAGTTAACTTCAGGTTTAAACCTTATTATGATATGAAGTGCATTGATTTAGGATTCAATAAGTTTAACCAAGACTGATTAACTGTAAAGCTCGCCCCTGCTGACCTTTTAAGATCTGAAACAATTTCTCTTTATTTATCAAAAATCATTCAAATCTCTCTGAACTCTTTGCTTTCTCACACAGTGAAAGTACGGCGTACAAAACTGGCCACACTGCAACAAATTAAGTCTGCGGGCTACTCAGTGAAACAAGCATATTTAACAGAATCAAACTAACACTTTATAACACATGTAAGGAATACACCTGCAGCCCATTCATTTAATATGACACACAAGCATAAATCATCAGTTCTACTCGTCCTTAAAAGTAACAGCACAGAATTTGATCGATTCTTTGCCCCCCACAGTTGCGGGATGTGACGCCACTGTCATGAAAACAAGACTCTGTGTGAGCCCTGCACATGCACAGCCATGCACTGATTGTCATGTTGCAGAGGCCGCAAAGACGCCATTAAAAGATTTGAAAAAATGTCAAGTGCAGTAGAGCAAAACGGTGTGGTGCAGGGCTACGGTATCTCTCACTGCTACGGTTAGTTAAGCACTGAGAACTGAAAAAAAAAAACACATTGCTCTTTGCAATCCTTCTAGTTCATTTATCCACCTATTCTGACGTCATGGAGATTTGCTAACCGAGAAGGTTGTTTCAGTCAAAATTCTGTAAGCTTACTTTAGGTTTCTTGACACAAAAGAAAAAAAAAAAAAAATCACAGGTTTGTCCTGTGTGCAGGTTTATGTTATGGCCAGCAGCTTAATTATATCAACCTGGATGTCAGACATTCCAGAGAGGGACGCTGCAACAGGCTAGGGCTGTAAAATTCAGTGGAATTAGGCGTCGCTTTGTGCTACAGCTTCACCGTGGGGCAGCTGTAGCTCAGGAGGAAGAGCGGTTGAGGTGTGCTTGGGAAAGACACTAAACACCATTTTACCTCTGATGCGTTCATCGGTGCGTGGATTAAAGATAAAGATTAAGATCCGATTTATTGGTTAATGCATACACACGAAATTTGTCCTCTGCTTTTAACCTATCCAGGTTGGGACCTGTTGACACACACATGCACAGGGTCACACACTCAAGAGACAGATGCCAACCTGGAGCGGTGGGCAGCCATTCAGGTACGGTGCCTTGCTCAAGGGCACCTCAGCCGTGACAAGGAGGTGGACTCCTCCAGCTATCAGTTCCACCAATCTTTTTTGAGTGGCGAGAGTGGGAATTGAACCGCCAACCTTCCGGTTATTGAATGACCGACTCTAACCACTGAGCCACGGCCACCCAACAATGTGTGGGGTTAAGAGAAAACCGCCCCACGATGAGTATGAGTAAGAAAAAAACAACAACACACACAGTAGTCTGTAATACTGTATGGACTAAGAAGTGGCGTAAGAGTGTGTGTGTGTGAACGGGTAAATGTGGCTTGGAGTGTAAATGCTCTTCGAGGGGGCAACTACACTAGAAAAGCACTATATAAATACAGTTCATTTACCATTTAATTGACTTAATAAACACAAAATAAATGTAAAATTCAAAGCTCTGAGATTATGTAAATCTTGGATAAAAGAACTCAACCCAAAACCCACAAAAAAAGTCTGTTGCTCTTTTTGTTTTTCCTCTGCAGTGATTTCTGACAAGACAGATTGACAAAAACTAGCCTAAATTAACTCAACAAGGAAAACACAAGAAATGCTTTGTGTTTTACATCTGCCTCTGGGCTCGCACTTGCTCCAGCTTGAGCTGATTAAAGATAATTTATGAGACTGACCTTTCCGAAGCTCTTTAGGGAAACTCCAGAGCACACATGCTTCACTCACAACCTCCTGGACTTACCCCCACCCCCCACCTCGAAACACAGTCATGAACTTTTACAGATGAGCACATATCAGGTCTGCTGTACTCTGCCCGCTGTGGTGACAATGATCTGAAGGTACTGAGCCACAAAGGTGCTGACAAGGTGGTCTTAAACCTCTGAGGACATGCACAGTATGAGGAGAAGTCGAGGACAGGACAGAAACGACTCCTCTGGTAGTCCAGCGGCAAATTAAGCATCTAATGAACCGGACAGGACGTGTTTTCATTGGAAAACCTCCTTTCAGGAAGCTGCCTGTCCCTTCCTCCTCCTTGCATCATACAAGTATAAAGCCCACTGTGGGGGCTTCACACCCAGCAAAGATTGATCCGGAAACATTAAAGCTCTTCGTGGCAAACACTGGATCATCAACTTTTACTCTCAGCTACAGCGTAAACAACTCCCCTCTCACAGAATAGATTTTAAAAGCCTGCTGATGGTTTACAAATCCCAGAACGGTTTAGGCCCAAAATACATCTGTGATATGTTCAGAGAATATAAAGCCAGCAGAGCTCTTAGATCCAAGGACTCAGGTCAGCTGGTCCAGTCCAGAGTCCAGACTAAACATGGAGAAGCTGCATTTAGCTGTTATGCTGCAAACAAGTGGAACAAACTGCCAGTGGAGATTAAACTTTCACCAAATGTAGACATTTTTAAATCCAGGTTAAAAACATTTCTTTTCTCATGTGTCCATGCATGAAATCTGCACAATATCTTTTAATTTACCTGGACAGTTGCTTGTTTTTAAATTCATTTAAATGATTTTATTTGTTTCTCTTATATTCTTTTATGTATTTTTAATGCTTCTTCCATTCCCTGCTGCAATGCTTTTATTTTATGTAAAGCACTTTGAATTGTTTTGTACATGGAATGTGCTATACAAATAAATTTGCTTTGATTTGATTTTACACAAGAAAAAACATTACTAACAAGGCTTTACACTAAATCTGTTAAATGTACCCATTATTGTCATTCATAAAAAAAAATAAAAAATCAGCCTGCTCATTTACTTCCAGCCACCAGTATGTCGCTCATTCACCCGTCTCGATGACACTTCTCCCTCTCGCCTCCTCCCTCCATGCCCATGACACCCTCATAACACTGCCTCTATTATCACTCCGATAACACATCTCACCCTGTAATAAGAGACACCCTGCACATGCAAAATAATATCTTCACTTCAGCTCAGGGTAGGGGAACTCACTCTCACTGTTGACCGCAATCACAAGACATGTCAGGACAAGCCAGAGTGGAAGTCTGACCCGGTCACATGCTCGATGTGTTCTTGTCCATGACTGAGCTAATTAGGGCCATTAATTCTGTGGAATTCAATCAACATTCTCGAGTGTCAGAGAAACGAAGGCCACAGATATCCAGCAGAATCTGAATGGAGGCCGAGAGACAACAGCAGACACAGAGTCTCAGCTGTCATTCAAAGAGACTGGATACTTTGAATCTGTGTTACTGACTATAATGTTCATTACCATACACCTGTGCTGATGTGGAGTGACAAAGTTAATTACAGATCACTATCAATTCCTGTCTGCTGGGAGCAAAAAGCATGTCTCCATGACAATGACTCCAAGCGCCATTCAGCCTCTACCTGTTGCCTTTCTTTTTTTTTCTGGTGTTACTAGGCAACTACAAAAAGCCCATCTGTAGTGGTCAGTCAAACAAGCCAGCTGTGGGTGCATTCATCTTAAATCTGGTTTGCAAAGATTTAGACATTTTTTCTCTCCAACTTAGCAAAATGTACAATTTACGCTAAACTATTGGCATTTGTTCATAATGAAAATATGAGGCATTGCTATCCTTACTATGGATCGATGAAGTCCCACTTCATCTACAAATATCATATGTGCATGTGTGCAGAACCAGCTGAGCTATCCAAACTAGTCCGTCAAACAAGCCTGATTTCATTCATTTTCTTTTTCTTTTTTTTAACAGAAATTGCAGCAACTGGGGGAAAGAAAGTACCATAACAGCCTCCAACAGCCCCTGCTGCCTGAGTTTGTGAGATGTCCAAATCTAAAGGCCAAATTACAATAATTGACTTCCTGTTGGTTGAAAAACAAAGCCATTCTTTTGCAACCCCTCTTTTGAATTTTCTTTGTTTCACAGCTGCAAAACTCTTTCTGTTAAGAGTTTGAGACTTCTGGGTCCAGATGCATACAAATGTGTGCAGTTTCATGACTAAGACTGCATGCACATTGTTATCATGAGATATAGGCCTACGGTGTATACTCCTACGTCACTGTTCTATCTAGACACACCTAGAGCAGTTGAACTGACGGCCTCGGAGTGGCGAAGCATTTAACGTGGCCGCCGCTGCTTAGTCATGGGTATGGGATTTTATAGAATGAAGGCCATCCTAAATTAAGGGCTGGTGGCCAGAAATGAGATTTTCTTATGTTTATATTTGCTTCTTTCTAATCTAAGAAAAATTCCCAAATTGTGAAAGCAGATGGAAGTCTGGATTTCTGATCGTACTTCAATGAGCAATTTGTCAGAAAACTTAAGGTCACGCAGACCCCAGTCGTCATTCTGGTTGAGTACTGACAGTTTCTTACGAACATACAAAACTATAGTATAGTACATAATCTACTTTGCAGACCATATCATATGTGAGAACAGTTGTTTGACAGGTAAAATGTTTTTGGGGTTGGCTTTTTTACCCTTTATTATAGTTTCTAGTGATCTTTTTCACGTTACCCACCTCGAATCATAACACTGGGAAACCATTTGACTAGCTAGAAGAGCAAAATAAGGGCATGTTGTTACGCATGTTTGTCTATAATAGAAAGATGCTAAATAACTCTCTAACTATGTCATACCTACGGAATATCATTACATTGTACAGTCATGATTTTTACTTTGAAATCTAACAAAACAGGCATAAAGTATTCACTTCAAATCTTAGGTTCAGAGCATTAATTCCAGCTGTCCCACTCTCTTTTTTGCACTTTTTAATTTTTCAGTTGTGAGTTCTACAATCATCAGCAGAATAAATACTACTAAATCGTAAAAAAGTAACAGAGAAAACAACCTTTTGGGAGCCAAAGGCAGCGTATGAGCCATTCTCATGCCAGAAAATCCGAACACTACTCATTCTTTTTTTAAAGCCTTATCAACAGGGTCTTCCACAGCCATCGCGCACGACCATGATACACAAGAGTATGTTATAGAAACGAATGATAAGACACAGAAGCTGAAAAATAATCTCTATCGTACTATCCCGGTGTTTTATATTAAATTCTGCCACCTTTTTTTCCAGTTTCCCACCCTCACTGCATCAAGCATCAGTTGCTCATCAGTAGCTCGTGTTCGCCTGGTCTGAAGAAGGCTTTAATTTGCACCCATTCTCAACACACATTCTTCCTTTATCAATACCAATTTGTGTGGCTTTGCAGGCTTTTCTACTGTTTTTTGTTGTTGTTTTGTTTCTGTTTCATTTCAAATCCTGCACAGTTAAATGTCCCCGCTGATTCTACATCAACAGCTGTGTGTCGAAATAACATGACTTATTAACTCTGATTTGTCAAATAAAACTGAGTTAATTCACATTAATCAAATAAAACAATCATACATATACACTAACACATATACGCTCAATTGGCAGTGTATTATAAAGTCCAATACACCAGTCTTACAATAAATCTTGACATCAAGAGGGTCAGAATATTCAGGATTTGGCTAAACTATTACGTTAGGATGCATTTGTTTTCGGTAGGTGATCTTCATAAACTGGCAGTTGAGTGCATATAATAATTTTCGCATGTGCACCATCAATCAGAAAGCTTACATCTGAGAGCTGCTGGTAGGTGTGGCCATGGACATCCTCCTGGTAATCATAATACAAACCTGGCATACTTTCATAGAGATGGACCGTGAAGAGGAATCCATGCGCACTGTTGACATTAATCACACCCTCTCAAATGATCCTCTCATCCTAAACATTGAAGTCTTTCATGACAAGGAGGCCTTGAATAATTAATAAGGACTAAATTGTTGCCACAGTTTGATGCTGGTCTGAATTCTAACAGCTTTAATGTGTGTCATCGTGCATCTTTTTCTTCAAATTGAAAAAATATGTTTTTTTAATTAAATGTTTAGATAATAGGGTAATAATAAGGTATCTATTCAGTCCTCTTAATTTTCAGATAATACTATACAACAGCAATAAAAACAATTAAAAAGTCACCTTGTACACTGGAATATTATGATACTTCAAGAAAATGGCTTGGCTACCAACACAGACAAATAATATATTAGGAAAAATAAAAACTAGTTGAAGACCTATAAGCACCAACTCAAAAGGAAACTAGGTTTGTTGTGAATATCATTACTAAGTGTATCTCAATTTGCTCGACGAGAACGATTCAGGGTCACTAATTGGACGTAATGGCACCATATTTGCACGTGCGTGCAATTGCTACAGGAGCACCTGTTGGGTTAACTTTTGGTCATTTTCATGGCGTCAGTTAATTCATATTAATAAGTAACCCAGCAAGAAATGCGGCTCAGACGAACAATGGACCAGTTTACTTAACCATAAGAGAAAATTATACTGTGTCCACAAAGCTTTCAATTCCATGCAAGTTGCACTTCCACAATAGTTCAGTTCATGTCTGGTGCAGCACCACGGCAGGTTTGCCCGGTCATACCCCACCTGTGACCAGGCAGGCATACGGACCTGCGGGCAGGAAACTCCCTGGTTTTACCGTGGCCTCGAAAGCCCCCGTCGCCCCCTTTTGGTTTCCGTCTACAAGAGCACTGTTTGAGCCACTGGTTTAAAAAAAAAAAAAAGAAAATGAAGCACATAACAACGGTTAAAAACTTGTGCTGTAATTCGGGTTACTAGTTGTTTTTGGAACCAAGGGGCTCTATAGCGTATCAGTCCGCGTCAACTCTGCCGCTGCAGGTTACAGTTTACGGCTGAGCTGCGGTGCACCAGCCGGGGGAATGCGGATTCGGTCAACCGTGCGAAGCTTAGTTGACTTTTTCCTTTCTTGCATGCAACTCTTCCTTGATCATTTATCAGCTTTAAAATCAAGCATGTTGCCCAAATACAATGTTAGGAACTCGTGACTGTAGCGACATATTGACAAATATGGTTAACTTCGCCTGTCTGGGATTGTGCGTTGATTCAACCGCAGTTTCAGGGCATTCAAATGAAGTTGAAAGCATTCCCTTTCATACAGGTAGGTAAGACAGCAGGGCGTGTTCCCTTGTCTTTTCTTCCAAAAACACTCAGCGTAATGCTGAACAACAGCCTCTGCTTTCTAAGTATAAATAGCCAGACACGCTAACCTACATTTTTTTTTTTTGTAGGCTTCAGGAATTAATACAGGACATTATAACCAGTAAAGCTGAGCTTCACCTACAAGTGAGTCCGCGCAGCAACATCTGCAGAACACATATGACACTATCTCAGGCGTTATCAAACCACAACTCACCCTTTATCGGTCGAGATATCATTCCCGAAGTTGATAATTTATCCAGAGGTTGTAAAGTAGTTTGCCCTACAGCACACGGCACGGTACAGTAGGAAGCAGCCCTTGGTAACCGTAAAGGAATCACCCTGGCAGTCAGGAATTTCACAGGGGGCAGTGCTTTCTCGGCATGAAGGCGTGCAGTGCGGAATATTGGCGCTAGAGGGGGTTTTAGCAGCGTGCTTGGACCACTGGTGAGCCCCTGCCAACATGACAAGCACCGAGGAGACAGGAGGATGCTGCATTATGAGTTGTTTAATCACAGGGGTGTGCAGGATGCACAGGATTAGTAGTAACTGCAGTGGGTGTTCTATAGTTTTCTTTTTTGCCTGAGCAAAAAAAAATCTCCCCCCCCCAACACAAAATCCTGCCAGTGTATTTTCAGTCAGTGACGTTCAGCTATATTGTTGATGAGCAGAAGTGCTGCAGAGGCAGGATTTATTCATATTTGGATAAGAGCTCCCTCAGCCAGGCAAGCGCTCTTCTGTCACAGCCCAAGAGAGTGAATAAGGTAAACAGTTTTGACTCGCTCAAAGCAACAAAACAAAGAGAGGAGCGATAGCAATCTGGCTCGGACACATTCGGTGAAAGAGACACAATGAAGTCAACGAGGCCTTGAGGCAGCCTCTTGAAAGAGAATGTAAACAAACACTCTTCCTCCTGGTGTCTTCTCTTCCTTTGATATGTAAGGTAGCAGACGATGGGGAGAAAAAAAATAACATTCGACACCAAATGAGGGTTTGTCTCAATCAGTTTAGACAAATAAGTCACACTTGAAAGAAATATATGTTCAGTGTCTTCCCTGAGAGGTTGCAAGGTACACAAGCCAATGAGGTAAATAATGCAGTGTTACATAAGTACGAGGGGAAAAGGGAGACCTTCTGCTAACAGTTAGTCAGTCCTGGACATCAGTTTGGAGGAATTTGTGCCGAACAGCTTTGACTCTGGGAGGCTGGTGGGTTTCCTCACAAACTGTCTTTCAAACTGCTCTTTCACAGCATTTCTGCTGGATTTTTGGTTGGGGCCGCGACGCAACCATTCCAAATGCAAGAAAGCGGCCCTCGAGGACTGGAGTTTGAGATCCCTGCTTTAGAATATTTAGGACCGTTGTCCCAGTCCCAATTCTCTGGAAGACTGAAACTTGTTTTTTTTTGTTTTTTTTTTCTCAAAAATATTTAACTGTGGTGCAATGTGGACGTTTGCAGCTCTCTGATGAATCCCCCTCTTTGCTTGTCCTGTGAGTGTCCGTCATGTTCTGGCGCCATGTTCTTACAATTTTCTAATGAGGTATCTCCCTGCGCTCCATTCAATATTCAGAGCTCGTGACGTCCGACGTTGTTTGGCAGCACCAAATGAAAAAACATTAAGGCGGTGATACCGTTGCCAGGCTGAACTGCTCAACCAGAAGCATCACAGAATTCATTGAAACATATACCCCTGCCAGTAGATTTTACCTTTCCCAAGCTTTTGTCATCCTTCTTCTATTGTGTCACAAGACAAAGGGAGCGCAAGCCAGTTCATCCACTCTCCAAACACATACAGCAAGGTTAGAGATGCCTCCAGCAATTACACGCCTATATATGAATCGATATTTTGTCCTCACTTTGAACTGCATCTTTACCATTACACACACACACACACACACACACACACACACACACACACACACACACACACACACACACACACACACACACACACACTCCAAAACCCCTTAGATATATTTCATCCCCTCCAGAAAACAATGGAGGTCATGACTGGGACACGACCCCTGGGGTTCCCCTCCTTTTAGCCCCAAGAAAAGCCAAAAAAAACAAACAAAAAGAAGGGGAAAAAAACAGTCCTGTGTGAGAAGTGGGAGGTGGAGGATTGGGTTGAAGCCTGTGGTGGGATATTGGTTTAATTCTCAACTGTGTACGTATTGATAGTGAGTCTTCTCCTTGTTATTAATGGTCAATTTTATTGAGAAAAAAAAGGCTCACGAGAACCTGATTTTAGAACTCAGCAGTCGAGATCCGACGATTTTCCAGCTGATTCCATGTGGACGAGTAGGTTGTTCTCTGGGATTTGTGTGCCATCGTGTGGCGGGGTTCCGCCATTACGTCACAAGCAGGCCTGCATCTGGCTGACAGATGTAGCTTTTCTGTATTTCTGGTGTAATTATCGCCTCAAGAGCAATAATTCAAAGGTGCTCCATCAGTTCTTCGTGTTTTATTTTACGTTTGTTTGTTTGTGTGTGTGTGTGTGGGGGGGGGGGGGGGGGGGGGGGGGGGGGGGGGGGGTTGTAAAGTTGTGGTAGATAATTAATATTGCAAAGGTAGTTAACAGAAGACCCCTCTGCCTCGATGTGTGAATCAATCAGCTGCAGTGAAAGCGCTGAAATCAGATTACACAGCCGAATGGGAGCATCTTTGTCGACACGCGCGTCGTTTGATGGCGAATGGCAGCAGCGGCGGCGCGTGCCACTTTTCACGTTTATTCAAAGCGGGAAGCGTGCGCAGATGGCCCGTATTGAGATAGCAAGGTGGTGTGCCCCCCCACCCCCCGAGATCAATTCGATTTGGTGTCCGGAAGATGGATGGATCTCTCCCCAAAGACACGGAGTTTATGAGTTTAGAGGGCTTTTCGGTAAATAGGGGAGAAAAATGAAAGCGCGTAAAAATGAAGACGAAGTGGGAAGAGATGCAGTTTATGAGACCACACGCATGCATGCAGAGGAAGACGGAGGAGGAGCAGTGCAGAGCAGGAGGAAAACCTGACTTTTTCAGATGACTTTTCCCCACTCAGGGACTCACACATTCATTCAGTATATGAGAAATGAGGTCTAAAAGTTCTTTGCATGTAAACATTTGCTCTGTAGAGTACAGTAAAATATACACTCCCCCAAAAAGTCCTAATTTCTAACTAAATTCCAGACAGGTCTTTCACTGATTTATAACCATAACTTTAAATGCAATCTGTGACTTTATCATCTGGCATTCTTTACCTTCTAAAAAGATTCAGAAAATGACCAAAAAGTGAGCAAATTCTCGATAAACGAAGACAAAACACTTACTTCGACAATAATAAACACAACAGTGGCTCTAATTCCCAGTCAAATTAGCCCTACAGGCCTAAATGAAGCATTTTAAAGACTTCATAGCAAGCAATTGCTGCTTTTTCTGGCCCTGTCATGTCGATCTTTAGCAGAAGCACTTGTTCCAGTGTTTCAAACGTGATGCTTTAACTTGTCTTTTATTACAGGAAACTGAATATCTCTGGGTGTTGGTCTGTATGTTGACAAAAACCTGACATTTTAAGACAGGGCTTTGTATTGTTTTGTTTAGTGTTTTGTTAAGTGAAGAAAAAAAATAGCTTAGACTGAAAGACTTAAAAGTTTAACACAGGGCAGCGATGAGCAGAAAGGAATTATTTCGCTCTTAAAAGGGGATTAATGTAGAGGTAATTTTCCTTCAATGTCTTCGTGATTCACTTATTCTAAATGTGAGTCTTAGCTGGATCTGTGCACCCTCTGAGACTCCAAAAAAGCGACAGCAGGATGCTGAATAAAGCCCCCCCCCCTGACTCACAGTGACTCGCATCCAACGGGACGTTCACAAGAAAGGCCCAAACAATTGGATTTAGAGGATCTTAACCAAATTGAAGCCCAATGAATATCAGCATTTTAACTCACCAGATTGGGCTGTGTGCCGGGACCTTATGCGTGCACACACACGCTATGACAGGCCCTGCAATACAGATGGTCAGAGCGTGAGCCTGAATGAGAGGGGACCATCCGTGGCTGCGGACGCATTGTGGGGGGACGTCTTCTTCAATACAGCACTTAATGAGAACAGACTGACTCTTTCTCCCTCCCCTTTGCCTTCCGCCATCCATTCTATTCCTCCTCCCCCTCCCTCTCTGATTCTCCACTTCTTCTCTCCTCTTGCCCATTTCCATCTGTTTGGAGACAAAGGGCCACGAGCCAGCTCAAGCCCCGGGACCCTGCTGGTGAAGTAGGCAGGGATAATACGGCCCATCCCGGGGGCCGCATTTCAACACATGGACCTGGCTTTGTACTTGTTCAGCACGAGCACCCTTCAAACCGCAGGAACACACGCAGACACACGCCGGGATGCGCACACCTCACGCTCCCTGGCAAACACACACGGCTCGTGAAGGGCAAGAGGGAGGAAAGAGGGGGACCACAGTTGCTATACGGACAGGGGAGTTCTTGCCTTGAACACGAACACTTCCATAATGCCCAGCGACGTGGAGAATAAAAGAGAGGGCGAAAAAAACGAGGCAGCACAAAAAGCCCCAAATGTTGTTCCTCGTACTGTGAACATATGGCTGTTTGTTGTCATACTCCTTCTCCCTGTCCAATTTACACAGAGCCAGTGAGCTCTCAGAATTAAATGAGTGTGTGTGGATCACTGTGTTTGTGTTTGCTCCTCCTGGCTTTGAGTGGGTCTATACCTGAATGATGATGAGGAGAAGAACGTCCAAGTGCTGCTAATGGCCGACGTATAATCCCCTGCCGTCTGTACACACCTCCTGACATATGGTCACTCCTCGGCCTCTACCATTACATAAGCCACACCGTGCACAGAGGGTGGGGGGTTGGGGTGAAACGTGGTGCTTTCTCACACACACACACACACGCACACACACACACAACCACAACCATGCAGAGGCCACACTGTCAGCCAGGCTGTTCAGTGCCTTCAGCAGTTTGGGCTTCGCCTGTCACTTTTCTTTCCCCTGCCCCTTATGAGGGGTTTGTAAAGAATAAATTGAAGAGGACTGATGCTACAGAAGCTTCTGGGATGAAGAACACAAATGGCCTTGTGGTGCTTCATGGCAACGTACAGATGGACTCCTCCATTCAATAAGCTCAAGCAGAAGTCTGTCTTCATGCTTTGCCAGAATCACAGAGCTTGTTTTGTCTTCTGAAGAGGATGGGCTGTTGATGCAACATATTGGTTTTCTTCCCCCCCCACATGTGATAGAAGCATTGATGCAGTTTTGGATGGGTCAGGTCCGAATAATGTTAAACAAATGTCTTGTAAAGATCACACATACATAATAGTATGTGATCGAACAACTGATTAATAATTACTGCAAGAAACTACCCCTATTTCTTTTTGGGAAGGTTTCTGCTCCTATGCAGATTGGTATATTCCGTCAGTCGTTGTGATATCAGCCAAAATCTGCAGCAAATTCTAAAGATAATTTTGTACAAAGTCATCAGAAAGGAACAAGTGAGTGAGAATTCATTCATGATTGCACAAACTGATGACACTTAAAGATGTTTGGGGGACACCTGAGCAGCCTTGTCTCAAAATAAATTAAAGGTGAAATTAATAAGTTGTGATCAGCTATGTAATGCCACGTTTGTGAGAGTTTCACGTTTAAGAGAATGTAAGCATGTTATGATTAGCAAAGAAACACTTTTTGCAGCCTTGAAAATATAGTAATTCTACAGGTTTTGAGCATGTGTGATATTTTCATATGATGCAAAATGTAGGCACGCTATGATTTTGAAAAGCATATGACAACATTTAATGACTTTATTGCCTGGAAATGGTGGCAATGTGGGCACTTTCTGTACCTTTTTCATGAAACTGCTACATTTTGTGTGGTGGACTAAGTCATAAATAAATAGTTCCTATATACTCTGGTGTGATACTACATTGTTTAAAGAGATTAGATGTAGTGGATGAAAAGGACACCAGGAATAACCAAAGAAAAACAGAGTTTACCGTAAATTCTAAGCTCAGCTAGAGGCTAAATAATGAACATCCGAGGCAGGACTTTCACCCAGAAG